>NC_142947.1:40186191-40201191 GCF_046866305.1 Octopus bimaculoides | reverse complement strand
TATGTTCTTATTTCACTTCAATCTCACGCTAATGTAGTATTACTATAAGATACCAATTAAAAACCGGAACGAGAAACTGAAGCGCACTAAATGTGGAGAATTTCCTTAATATTAAAATGATAATCGTAAAATAATGTTATTAAACAATATATATGTATGTGTGTGTCTGTGTGAAAATGCATATACAAACGATATGTAATATAGTTTACATGCATTCCATCATAGACACATTACATTTTATCGATATTAATACTGAAACATAATTATACATACCTTTGAAACAATCTTTAAGTAAATCGGCTAAATTAACATTAAGCTAAAATAATGGGGAATTAAACAATAGCTTAACGTTACTTGTGTTTGAATTAGTGTAGCGTTACAAAGATAAATGGAAATCAGGAAATTGTATATCTTCGTCTCCTCGAAATTTTTGTAGACTCCTAAACACCATTATAGAATTAGTGAAACATATTTTTTTCTGATTGTTGTATTTCTGTCTAGTTTTACTAACTGTTTTTTTTTTAAATAAGGAATGCAACTTCTTAAATTAACTAATTATTGTTAAAAATGGTGCTGGAAAGTAAAATCCTATTTCAAAGCATTTAGTTTTTAGATTCTGTAATTCAGAAAAGTAAATTTATTTTCTAACATTCCTCATTATTGCTCGTTTCACTATCTTTTCTTTGAATATTGCATTCCTTTCAACATTACCTTCGCTGTTCAATATATATAAACGGCTATTTTCCTGATAAATATGCTGCAACAAATGATGTTTCCTTCTTTCAAATATGTGTGTAGGAGAGTGAGAGACATCTATGTATGTGAGCACGGCATTGGCGTTCGTATGTGTGATTATACCAGTATGTGCATGGGGGCAGTTAGATACAGGGTTGTTTTAACAATCTGTTATATTAACAAATATTTTCCTCGGATTTTTCGTAAAGGATGTTTACAGATACAACCTGATTACCAGAGGTACCAGCTATATGATATCAAGTGTTTCTTAAATTATTTTACTATCAAAACGGAGATTGGTATGTTGTGGTAATCTTAGAGCACGGTAGTGAAAATGGATTCTGGAGTGGTAAAGAGATTTTAACAAAATATTAGGACAAGGGCAAATTAAAAAAAAAAAACGAATTCAGAATAAGGGCAGGAGAATCAGAAACGATGAGAAGCATTAATTTACGAAAAATGAAATTAATGTAAGAAATGGAGCTAGGTGTGCGATGAAAGTCGAAGTTGAGGTAATATGGAAAATATGAGAATTGTTAATCTAGGAAAAGAAGTAAAAGAGGAACGGTATTGAAGAGCAAGATTATTCTGTACCAAACCAGAATTAGAAAATGGGTCATAAGGGACAAAAGACCATGATAAACGAGAATTGTTTCGGCCTGTTCTTGGATTTTATTCCATTCAGTCAATTACGAGCGCAATCACACATCTTACGCTTCAGAAATATTCTATCCTCAGTTGTTCTTTCTTTTACTTCTCCATTATCGCGTTAAACTCCAGCATGCGAAGGTATTCATAGCCGTCCGTTTCAATGTGCTTAATCACTTCTGTATTAGGGAATTCTATCCGTGCTTGGGGATTGTACACATTGCCTCTTTTCAAGTATACCATTCCACACTTCTTGAGTCGGAATTATTATTATTATTATTATTATTATTATTATTATTATTATTATTATTATTATTATTATTATTATTTTCTTCTTTCGTCAAATTTTCTTCCATATCTCGCCGCGTGTTTTCCGTACATCTAGGGCAGAGAAATTCGTTGTATGCATTCCCAGTTTACACACGCAAATTCACAGGTAAAATATGTATAGTAGTAGTAGTAGTAGTAGTAGTAGTAGTAGTAGTAGTAGTAGTAGTAGTAGTAGTAGTAGTAGTAATATTGCTGTTCTTTTTGTTGTTGTTATTGTTCTTCTTGTTCTTGTTCTTGTTCTTATTCTTTTTGTTGTTGTTGTTGTTGTTGTTGTTCTTCTTCTTCTTCTTCTTCTTCTTCTTCTTCTTCTTCTTCTTCTTCTTCTTCTTCTTCTTCTTCTTCTTCTTCTTCTTCTCCTTCTTCTTCTTCTTTTTATTATTATTATTATTATTATAAAAATCACATATTGTAATAGCAGTGATGTTGCTTAAAGGTATTTTGGCAAATCTCCTTAAAATATCCAGAATATATTTTTTTCAGGATACTTACAGTCTACATGATGACACTTCTCTGCTTGTCAGCGTTACGAATCTCAATTCCGTTATCCTGTAGATTTTAGATAGCGATTTTGGTGTTTTGCCAACAGCGGCAATCACTATAGGAATAATTGCTTTACTTGTATTTCACACTCTCGTTAACTTTTAGTCTAGGTCCTCATATTTCTCCATTTCTTCATTTTGTTTAGTATGGAGTCGATCACCAAACGGTATCGTAGAGATATGAAATTAAAATTTATTCATCTCTTGTATTGTGTGGGTTTTTTTCATTCTTTTTAATTTACCAAATTGAAAAGTGCATTGACGTGATGTGTTTCAGTTCTGAATGAAATCATTGAAAACGAATTTGGATTTTTTAAATACTGACTGAAGGCCAGAGAAAACGGATAAATATCAAATACAGAGAAAGGAAATGTATGTCACAGTACATGTGAATGAGCCAGCGATTTCAGTGAGCAGATGAAAACCCCATTTAAAATAGTATAGAAGCACATCTTTTGGTAAAATATAATAAACTGGAAGCTATAATATTTGACTATTCATAGTTGATGTCAAAACGTCGCTGGAGTGGAAGTTGTATAGAAAGCTATATCTCTCGATCAATTATATGCATTTCAGCCAGAGATTTTTAATGTAGTATATGAAGTAAAGATCAATTCATTTTAAAATAGAACTTGCTTTTGCATCATTATACTTCCTGTATGATTCGTTGGTGGCTAAAGATAGAGGATATGTTACGTAATATTAGAGAATTGTCCCACCATACAGAATTTTCTGAAAAATTTTCCTTTTAGGCGAGCAATTTTATAATAATAATAATAATAATAATAATAATAATAATAATAATAATAATAATAATAATAATAATAAGGCAAATAGACCAGATATAGTTGTCAAAGATCATGAAGAAAAAAATGCTTTCTAATTGATGTATCAACACAAGCAGATGACAACGTTTCTCTAAAAGAAATGGAAAAACTTTCAAAATACAAAGACCTGGAAATAGAGATAACTCGAATGTGGAATCTAAAAACAGAAACAATTCCTATCATAGTAAGTGCCTTAGGTATGATAAAAAAATATTCAGACAAATACATAACAAAAACACCAGGACTTACAAATATATATAACATACAGAAAATTGCACTACTGGGTACTGCACACTTTCTACGCAAAACACTTTCAATACAGTAAACATAAGAGCACCACAGCAAACCACAGCACATACCCAAGGCGCACAGAGCTGCGCTCGGTAGTGAAGTGAAAGCACGTTTTAAAAATAAAACTACTGAATAATAATAATGATAATAATAATAATAATAATAATAATAATAATAATAATAATAATAATAATAATAATAATAATAATAACAAGAAGAAGAAGAAGAAGAAGAAGAAGAAGAAGAAGAAGAAGAAGAAGACAGAATTTACTGACATGATCAATACAGCACCGCTACCAAAATTTTGAAACAGCATAAAAAACAACATGACCATAATATATAATGTTACTCTTCGACGGATCTTCAGAAATACAGTAATTGACCTAACAAGCTTAAATGACCTCATCTATTTCAAGGCTAAAGTTGTAACTGCTCAACTAGGTATCAGAACAACATAGAAAAGGACCAACCGTGTCGATAGAGCTAAGTGGAAAGTAGCAATACAAAAAGAGATCGAATCTCATCTGCGGGCAGATGTAACAGTTCTCGATGGACCTGCTAGAGGAGTAAATGTTAAGCCGAAACAAGCTGGAAGAATCAAGCAAAAGTTTAGAATCAAAGATTTTTATACTTGTGCTTGATCTTATAAGCCTCCCTCCAACCAAGGAACTAGTTAAACGACGAATACAGCTGAAAGCTCAACGGCTCAGAAGGTATGACAAAAGAATCAAATTTTATCGACAAAACAAGGTATTCATGACAGAGGCAAAGACATTTTATAGGGAAATTGTCAAAAGCAAGATATAAGCAAAAGAGACCTGTAAGAATGAGGAAATGGAAGAATTCTGGACGAAGATGTGGAGCAACGAAAAAGAACATAATGCTGAAATTCACTGGATAGAACGTGAGAAAGTGAGACTGGATGAAGTCGAAGAGTAGAAGTGGGAGGCAATAGGAGTAGAAGAGCTAAGATGTGTTCTTAGAAAATCTAAAGAATGGAAAGGCCCAGGAATGAACCAGATCCCTACCTTCTGGCTGAACTGCTTGACAAACGTACACCAACATTTTGTTGTATCTCTGACTGATGCACTTGAGAAGTACATGGAACAAATAGGGGATGCAATAAGGGTGAAGCACTTGCAGAAAACAGTACGGCTTCGAACCGCTCGAGTACATCGGATGGTGCTCGCAAAATAAGGGGAGTTACCTTAGTTCATTGGTAGTGGACAACTGACAACGTAGTTCATCTCCAGCATTAGAAGCTGTGCAAATATAATAAATGAAAAAGTAATAATGATGTTAATAATAATAATAATAATAATAAAAATGATAATAATAATAATAATAATAATAATAATAATAATAATAATAATAATAATAATAATAATAATAATAATAATAATAATAATAAAAATAAAAATAATAATAATAATAATAATAATAATAATAATAATAATAATAATAATAATAATAATAATAATAATAATAATAATACAGACAGTACACGGCTTTACCAAGGAAATAGAAATGAAATTCGGATTAGAAAAATGTGCCAAAGCAACCCTGAAAAGAGGAAAATTAGTTAAAAGTAGCAATATAACACTAGATAAAGCCAATGAAATAAGAGAACTAGACGAAAGCCAACCATATAAGTATTTAGGAGTCAATGAACTAGATAGGATACAACATACACAAATGAAAGAAAAAATAAAGAAAGAGTACTATAGACGAGTTAGATCAATACTAAAAACAGAGCTCAATGCTAAAAACAAGATAATGGGTATCAACACTTTAGCTGTCCCAGTTATAAGCTACAGCTACAACATCCTTAACTGGACACTAAACGAACTATGTAAAATAGACAGGAAAACAAGAAAAATAATGACAGGATATAGGATGCACCACCCAAAATCTGACATAGAAAGGCTATATATACAACGCACAGAAGGTGGCAGGGGTCTTATACAGCTAGAAAACTATTATAAAATAACCACCATAGGACTGCAAAAATACCTACTCCAGAAGCAAGGGAAACTAATACAAATAGCCACAAAACACGAGCAAAACAAAAAACTGTTTTCAGTATTTAAGGAAGCTGACAAATACAAACAAGAAATCAATCTACCTAACAAATACGAAGAAGAAGAAGAAGAAGAAGAAACAACAAAAGCTATAAAACAAATGAAATCCAAACTAAAACTAGAACAGCAACGGACCATGATAAAACGATGGCAAGAAAAGCCCCTACATGGTAAATACTGGGCTAAACTAAATGCGAAAGAAATAGACAGAGAAAAATCCCAGCAATGGCTGAGAAGCTCAGGACTCAAAGCAGAGACTGAAGGATTTTTAATTGCTGCACAAGACCAAAGCCTCCCCACCAGAAATTACCAAAAACACATAATGAAAAGAAATATAACAAGTAACTGTAGAATATGTGGAGATCGACAAGAAACAATAAATCATATTATCTCTGGCTGCCCAGTCCTGGCTAAGAAGGAATATATTCACAGACACGACAGAGCTGGGACCTATATACACTGGAAGCTATGCCAACATTATGGAATAGCAACAGAAAAAAGATGGTATAAACACACGCCAGAAAAGGTCACAGAAAACGAGAAAGCAACCATACTCTGGGATATGCCAATACACACAGATAGAGAAATTAAGGCAAATAGACCAGATATAGTTGTCAAAGATCATGAAGGAAAAAAATGCCTTCTAATTGATGTATCAACACAAGCAGATGACAACGTTTCTCTAAAAGAAATGGAAAAACTTTCAAAATACAAAGACCTGGAAATAGAGATAACTCGAATGTGGAATCTAAAAACAGAAACAATTCCTATCATAGTAGGTGCCTTAGGTATAATAAAAAAATATTCAGACAAATACATAACAAAAACACCAGGACTTACAAATATATATAACATACAGAAAATTGCACTACTGGGTACTGCACACATTCTACGCAAAACACTTTCAATACAGTAAACATAAGAGCACCACAGCAAACCACAGCACATACCCAAGGCGCACAGAGCTGCGCTCGGTAGTGAAGTGAAAGTACGTTATAAAAATAAAACTACTGAATAATAATAATAATAATAATGTTAATATAATTACTTTTATAAATATTATCATTAATTTTATTATTATTAATTGTTATTAATGTTATCGTTATGAATGTCATGCTCCAACTTCTCGTTATGTGCGTTCTCCCCAATATTATCATTATTATTTTTGGTATTTTGTTATTGTACCAACATTAGCCTTTCCATCATCGTCATTTTGCCTGTTATTGACTGGTAAGATTAACTCACTTTTCTCTTTTCTGCGCTAGATTTGAACAATGTGGTATTTTCTTTGGACTACTTCGAAAAACAAGAGGCGTAGTTGCTTCAGGAAGAGCTGCTTGATAGATAACGAACGAACGATTTGCTTCACAAGCAAAATTTTATTTATGCACATCACATTTTTGCATCCAATATGGGAAGCACACTTTATCATGCATTAATACAAACACACACTAGAATAATATGCACGAAATATTGGAATAAGTCATTTGATAGACACGGGTGGTAACAAGAAAATAATCAACAAGAAGAATAGAAGAGACTCTTAAAGAATTCCAATCTCTACGACACATTCATGCCGCAGCTGGGTAAAGAAATGGCTTCGCTGAATACTAAATAAACACATAGAACGATTGAACCTATGACGGAAGAAATGTGTAGGTGAGAGATACGTTACGCAACTCATTAACATTTCTCTGACATATGTGAGAAGCCTCTAACCGATAAGTATGAATGTTTTATATATTTCTTACAGGAAACGGATACTGATCAAATGTCCCCTCATGTCTTGTACTACAAGAAGCCATCCAGGACATATCGAGATAAATGTAAGAGGCAAAAGCTACGGCTGAAACTTTAAAACTAAAAATGCAAGCAAAATTAAGATGCAGGCTGAAATTGTCAGACATACTTCTGACTATTTATTTGTGTTCCAGTATATGGGTTAACGAAAGATAAAAAAAAGACAATAATAGGTGTTCTGTAAGATGTAGACCCGCAGATAACTGGCGCTTTTGTGTCACAGCGTAGAAGATGGTTGAAAGCATGTTTAACGTTAAGGTGAACAGTGTTCAAAAGAGTCCAAACGGAAATACATGCCCTACTATCATCCGAAGTCCGAAGAGCAATATCGAAACTCAGCGCAGTAGAAGGTGTAAAGACAAATGTCTAATATCCACCTAGTCTCCCTCATACTTTTCACCCCTGTTCCTCCTCCGTTTCCTCTCTTCATGTATAGACAGTCAATGTGCATAGAGAGATGACAGGTTCCATGCATGTTTAGAAACTTTCTTGTCTTCTTGACCAACTCCTTCCGCTCTTCCTCTGTTCGCTTCAATAACGAACTACAGCAAATGCGGGTGCTTTCTGGCTAAATTAACGAGAGTGGGACTGTACACAGAGAACAGTAACGAAAGAGTTAGAAGGCTATAGGTAGATACTACCCTAACATTCACAAGAGAGAAGTCATGAATCTTCAGATTTTAGTGCGAATATCGATGATCATAGAAGCTTTATCGTATGGCAGATGAAGATATACATATTGATTCTATTAAAACACGCACAGTAAAAGAGCTAACGAGGAATTGGAATATATTCAATTTCAAACATTCCATAATTATCCTCAAGAAGCTTACAGAGTGATATTAGTAAAAGCTTAGCCATTTTATCATTTGTCCTCACTGTTTAGACGCATTAAAAAGAATTAGTTTCAAAAACAGAATACATTACGCAACAGATCTAATACTACAGAAAGTGGAATAAGAAAATACACATTAAAAGGTATAATCTGACATATTGTGTAACGTTTCGTTGTAGTGTTGCCAAGATTTTCTTAAATCATATAAATAATCATTTTCTGTAAGACAATGGCATATGAAAACATTAAAAGAAATTAAGTTGGGTGGCAGTTGCAGTAAATGTTTCTTTCTTCTTCCATAGCCAGTTTAAACAGTAGAAAACTGTTCATTACTCACACACAAGTATCTTCTTATCTGTTTCCCTTTTAAACACATTTGCATTTCTAAACCATTAGCTGGGGTAACTAAAGAATAGTTTGGAAGCAAAAACTATAAAGGTTTGACTGAATATCCATTTCCTGTCTTACCAACGTATTATAAAATGACACTGTCCTTTAAGCAATGGCATTAACTATTTAACAATATATGATGTTGATTGTTTTTTTTTTTATAATGTATCTCCGCATTAATGTCACTAGGAGGCGAGATCTTTCTCTCTTCTAATGACCTAACATTTTAATACGGTGTGTTTTATTATCAGGATTCGCGATGGTGGGCGAAGTTCTTGCAGATAGCGCCATCAGAATTGGCAAAGGAATACTAAAAGGTATAATTTATGTCGAAACTAGGCGCAGGAGTGGCTGTGTGCTAAGTATACATATATATATGTGTGTGTATATGTTTGTGTGTCTGTGTTTGTCCCCCCAACATCGCTTGACAACCGATGCTGGTGTGTTTACGTCCCCGTAACCTAGCGGTTCGGCAAAAGAAACTGATAGAATAAGTACTAGGCTTACAAAGAATAAGTCCTGGGGTCGATTTGCTCCAGCATGGCCGCAGTCAAATGACTGAAACAAATAAAAGAGTGTAAAAAAAAAAGAGAGTACCAAAATGACACCTGGCGTTCACATACAAAAACGAAGATAATTCAATCGTTCATTAGAATTAAAACTGCGTTACAAATAACTACCTTGTTTGTGATTATTTCAGAGTTACACTTATATTAAATGTTGTGTATGTGAATAAATAAGGGTCGAACTTTGAGTGCGATCAATAACTAGTCCAATGTATGACTTTCCAAATGCATTTTTTGGAAATCAATAGCTTTGAATTACACTGAATAATGAATAATCGAATTTAGATGGGGTTACACATGTTTGCGCATATATGTTTCCACGCAACAGTTTATTTCCAGTAATTTTAGATAAGTGTTAATTTCAATCTCAGAGTAACGATAGAAGTAGCCCATGCCAATTTATATATATGGATGTATGTGTGTGTGTGTTTGTGTATGTATGTATGCATGTATATATATATATATATATATATATATATATATATATATATATATATATATATATATATATAATTTAAACAAGTATACTATAGGCAATAGCATGGATTTTCTGCCAGTCGTCGGATTTGTTTAAGAATAATTAACTTGTACTCTGCAGAAATGTAGAGTAAACCATCTGATCTGATTAATATAAAATTGGTTTTATTAATTAATTTATATATTCATTCATTCACACACACACACACACACACACACACACACACACACACACACACACACACACACACACACACACACACATACACACACACACACGTATATGTATATATTCATACTTGCATGTATTCTCACATATTCGCACGCACACACGCACACACACATTTAAATACACGCCATATATATGTGTGTGTGTGTGTGTGTGTTATACATTTATTATTTTACTTCTGAATATGTAACCTTGAACCTCAAAAGATCAGTTGTTTAAATTTAAATATTTATTTCAATAGGAACACCCGAGGGAATGATTAGAAATATGTGAATCGAATGATCCTACAATTAACGCCCGAAGCGACAGTATAACATTTGAAAATTCTCACCGATAATCTCCAAAATCCATACTTTAAAACTTTAAACATTGAAAACAAAGATTTAAAAATAACTTTTGTAATTGAGTTCCTTTTGTGCTGTAAATTGAAATAAAAGAAACAGTATTGCGAATTACATCTTCTAGTGTATATGGTTGATTGTTTACTGGGAGGTGTTGTGCCTCGAAGCAATTAATCAGATCCCTTCGTTTGACTTTAAAGGCTGTCATAGAACAAGATTGTCTATTCATTTAATATTACACATTCGTCATTAAACTGTTTTATGTTAATAATTATACATAATGGTTAGGAGTTTTCGTGTCATGATCGTAAGGTCCTGAATTCGATTCCTGGCGGAGCGTTGTGCCTTTCAGCAAGGCAAAGCCCGAACCGCAAAGCCACGCGCCTTCACGCTCCATAAAAAGAGCATGTAGTGCCGCAGACCCGCCTCTGGTTGCCATGACAACGGTCAGAGACTGGTACAAGTCTAATATGAAAAAATATTTATCATGCCTGTCACAATGACAAAAATGTAAGCTCTTCCATATAGTCTTCAGTCACAATGGTTGATAACACATGATTCAACAACAGCTATATAAAGAACCAATGTATATGCATGCATGCCTGTATGTGTGTATATATGCATCTACGTCTGTCTCCCTCTCTCTGTATACGTGTGCGTGTTTCTATGTGCGTGTACAAGTGCCTAGAAGAACAACATTTGGCATACAAAGGAAACTTGAACCGCAAAATAAGACGTTTAGCTATAGATTTTAACAGGATTCCTCAGAAATGTGTTAAACGGAAAGATTCTACTTGTAACGACCCCACGTGACATAACATTTGTGAAATGACAACCAATAAAGTTCAAACTAAAATACTTCAATATTGATTTTAAATTTTTTGGCACAAGGCAAAGACGATCTCGGCAGAATTTGAACTCAGAAGATAAATACGGAAATGCATTTCTTCCAGCGTGCTAAAGATTCTGCCAGCTCAACGCTAAATGTGCCCCGGGTGAGCTTTGAACTCACAACTTAGAATAACTTATACTCTGTAATTGGAATCACGAGTACAGTACTGTCTATATGTACGGCTAGCTAACCGTTTCTGCTACATCATTTAACTATAATTTAATAAAAAATAAATTACTTTAATGCAATGTAAATTAAAAACAAATAATTTTGTAATGAAAAATCCGTTTGAGTAGTATATTGTAAGAAAAGGAATAAAATTGCGGATTATATTTCTTTTATATTTTTAATTTATATTGTTGATTGTTTACCACGTGGTGTTGTGCATCTGGGCAAGTAATGAGATCTCTGTATAGAAAAAGTATGTTTACAATTATATGCTTAAAATTTAAAATTTATACATACAGTGTTAAAATATTTCATTTCAATAATTATAGACGGTGGGATTCATTAAAATATTCCTTATGAGATAATTATGGAGAAACAACATCTTAGGCCCTTTACAAAAAGAGAAAGGCGAATATACTATTTGGCGATGCACAATCCAAAGTTATTCCAAGTAATGGTTACTGAGTACGAATATTATGTTTTCTACTTCACGTTTTGAGTTCAAATTCTGCCGAGGTCGACTTTGGCTTTCATTCTTTTGGAATCGATAAAATAAGTTTCCAGTTGAGCGCTGGGTGTATGTAATCGAGTTACCCTTACCCCAAAACTTCTGCGCTTGACCCAAAATCTGAAACCAATATTATGTTTACTTAAAAACGGGTGCAACAAGAACACCTGAAATGATCACCAGATTTTCCTAAATGATGTCTTAATATTTTGCTGGGATATCTTATGTGAGATCGATTTAACAGTCTCTCTTGTTAGATGTACATTTCAATACCACGTGGAATAAAGACAGGTATATTAAAGTAAATCTCCACCGGATTAAACTTTTATATTTATATACCTATCGAATCTGGTAGATCTGATCATCTATGCATCTAACCAACGCTTCCCTTATTTCCGTGTATGTTATCGGTTTTTCACAACATTCCCTCTCACTAGGTGGAAGTCAGCGTAAGGTGTTGAAGTAGGCATTAAAATCCATCCAGCTTTAGTTTAAAATCATTCGTCAAAAACAGTCAACGAAATTGCCGCTGGAAAACTGATCCCATATCCTTGAGTTCTCGCATGCATCTACTGTGATATACCGCGTCCCACTTCTGCTACTGAGGCATAAACGCCTTAAATTTCACAATACAGACATTGTGCTTTGCATTGAAGAATTAATCAAGAGCCAGTCGTGTTCCATGCCTCCATGCCTCCATGCCTTTCTTAATTAATCGCCTCTTCTAAGTCTATAACTAAGTCTGTCTCTACACGTTTTCTCAATGACTAGGACATTACAAACCCCCATCTACTGTGATTAAATCATGATCTATAGGTGGCGTAGTATTTGCTGTTTAACATTGCCCTGTTAATAAGTGATTAAATAGTTCGGTGATCCAGTCTCCGGAATATTTGCACTCTAGGATGAACACGTTAAAATTCACGTAACCGGCTCGTTGCCTAACAAGACTGATTGACGAGTTTTTGATCGATGTAGTTCACTTCTTGACAATGTAGACAACCTATTTACCTACATAAACTTATCTACATAAGATTCTATTTAGATACGGTATGGATCACCTGATGGAGTTTGTCCATGTCCCCGCTGGTGCAGTCGGGAAATTCATTCAGCATTTATCAGAGAGTTGGAACATTTCAACAGGTGTGAAACTACTTCTCTTATCGGTTCGCTTCATATAATACCAGCGTACAACCTATATGAAGTAGCTAACAATGAGGAGCTGGGTGATAACCGGAAGGACTCCAAACGCCTAAAGAAATCTGGCTGTTTTGCATCTGACGTAGCATAGGCGGCTACTCTTGTGAATGCGTGACCCAAGCTGCTGGTCACGTATAGCAGCCCCAACTTACCTTCCGAAACTTGAAATGCGGCCTGCATAAAAAGATCCATCCAGTCGATGGAGTCTGCGATAATCCATGCTGCATTACAGCCACATTTCGTCCGCATACCTCCAGCTCATCATCCAACAGGACGACTTCCATCAGTCCAACGTGTCTCGCAGACCCGCCTACGCTGTCTGACCTGTCTTTATTTTTGTTGTGACATTGTGATTACCCTGGCTGAACATTAAAAATTTACATGAGTCTGCTGAAACCATAATAGCATTAATCATATGCAAAATAAAATGAACAGAAACAATATTCATATGAATGTGACGACAAAATTTCATTTTAATAACTTTATCTTAAATTTTTCTTTTGCAGCATAAAAACGTGTCAAAAATGGAAGAGAATTTGCTAGTGTTCTTTATATAATTGGTATTTGGTGGAGCTGAATATGCTGTTACAGGATCAGGTGAGTTTTGCTCACTGGATATGACTTTAAATGTTTTAGATAATGATATATTTGGTAAACAATCTGCTCCTAGACCATTTGAAGTAGCATTCATAGTGTTGATAAGACTGTTGATTTCTTTGTTGCCGAAGAGTATTCTATCATCTCTGTTTTCCAATGAATTTTCTACTTCGTCAACTGAAGAAGTGTAGCATTGGAAAACTCGATTACCATTTAGTGAAACGTTTTTACTCTCATATTCATAGTTGACTTGGTTTGGCAAATTCTCTTTAAAATCAGGTGAAATTCCTATGTGGTCTCCAATTGAAATTGCATCCGATGTGAACACAATGTTTTTGTTGGAGTTCGGATTTTTGATGACACTTTTGTCTCGTCTCGCGTCACAAAAATATATTCTTTGTCTCTGCCTTGTATTAGAGGTGTTGTTCTTCCGTTTACATGATTCTTGTTCAAAATATGTATTTGACCTCATGATTGGTTTTAACATGGTTCTATCCTTCATTGTTTTTTCTATCGGCTTCAGCAGTCCACCTCGCTTCCCCAAATCCCTTTTCCCAGAAAGCTGATTTTCAGCCAAGTCGAAGTGTCTCTCGTTGTTATACTGGGATGGATATGGAAAGAAGATATGACGCATCATGCTTGATTTGGATTTAAATTGAGGTATGTCTTGATAGGTATCAGACATAATGTATTCTAATTCACAATTTGTCGGATCATGGTCATCTGGAATCATAAAACCATTTTGGAAGGGGTTCATATAATCTATCCCCGCATTTAATGATTCATCGTTTGGGATGTCTTTACCGGAGTATTCGAATTCTGATATATCTGAGTAAGATGTAATACTTAAACTATCGCAATCACTATTATTACAATCATTATCTTTCATTTGACCAAAACCGTAACACGTATGCATAAGATCTCTTGGCGTTAGATCACTTGCCTCGCAACTACTTTCAGTGCAGTTATCGGAAAGTTCCTTCGAAATAAATGTCATAGGGTTATAATGATTATTACGAATATTATGATGTGCACATGTACACATATACTTCGGGTATTTGATTTCCGATTGTATTTTCCCGTTTGGAAATGGTATTCCTGGTAAATTGTGAGGAAAATGAAGACAACATGATGGATAATGCTGGTCTTCAGTTTCTAGATTCTTCGGTAATAAGAATTTATTTGGATTTCCCATAGTCGCACCAACAGCAGAAGAATTATTGGTCGAGGACAAAGCTTTGGCAAAATTTGGACTTTGGCGTGGTGTTGATGATGGTGACGTATTGTCTGGTCTGTATTTATACACGCTGGAGTATCTATTTCTTTTTATCCTCTTTATAAATGATTTCATATCTGTAAAATTACTCTGACATTACAAGTTAAAAAAAGACATGTTAGTGTAATATATATTCATACATATATACGCATATATATGTGTGTGTATGTGTTTGTGTATATGTCTGTGTACATGTATTCGTTTGCACTCAACATTACCACCTTTTCTAAGCAAGCACGCATCTACACACACACGCGAGCAGAGAAGCAT
>NC_142947.1:40178691-40181191 GCF_046866305.1 Octopus bimaculoides | reverse complement strand
GACGTAAACACACCAACATCGGTTCTCAAGCGATGGTGGGGGGACAAAAATAGACACACAGACACAAGTGTACGAATATATAAATACACACATAATACATACATATATATACATGGATACATACATACATACATACATACACACATATATATGAGAGAGTGGACAAACAAAAGAAGGACACTCAAAACACACACACACACACACACACACACACACACACACACACACCCACGACGAGCTTGTCTACCAAATCGACTCACAAGGCTTTAGTTGGCCCGAGGTTATAGCAGAAGTTTGATTTTCACGTTTTTATTATTGTAATGAAAAAAGAAATTTTTAAAATGTTGAACTGTGTTAAACATTAAAACAATATTTTGTAATGTACATAAAGTTCAATTAGCGCTTTCATACGCTAGTAGTGATCATCGGATTTAAAAATATATTTAACTGACAGTTGAGTTCTTGACAACTGTAGTAAAGTGATTGGCTTCTTCTTTTTATATATTTTAGAAGGCTCGAAAAGCTGAATTTTTCGAATACAGTTTTGACAAATCAGCATGCAGCTTAAACGTCTCCGTTTGCCGGGCGCACCGACATTACTAGCAAGATTCGCCTTTATTTTGACCAATCAGCTTGCGGTTTACATCTAATGGTTTTATGAGTAAGCAAACTTAGTTGGTTTCGATCGCTTTTATTTCTATCGGTGGGCGTCTTCTGTAATTTGTTTATATTCATATGTCAGACATATTTTTTACCCCACATCATTAACTGGTTGTTATATTATTGTCGTTATATCCGTTCAGAACGGATTTAAACCTTTTAATGTTTCTTCCAACTAATAATATGTACGAAGAAAAATGGTATGTTTATTTTAGATCAAAATTTAATAAACCAACAATTTTCCTTATATTGAGTGCTAAAAAATGTGGCAGGAAGTATATATATACTTTGTTCGTCCTTACGTTCTGAGTTCACATTCCGCCGAGATCGAACTTGCCTTTCATCCTTTAGGGTTCGAAGAAATAAGTGCTAATAGAAAACCGGCATCGATATAATTGGTTTATGCCACCCATAAAATTGCTCGTCTTATGCTAAAATCTAAAACCATCATTATTACCCAGGTAGCGTGTATATTTCCAGCATATCATTGCGAGTAATGGCTATCAGTACATTTACACTTGGAGCCATTACAATCCCCTTTAGCATCATTTACAAGTTTTGTAATATTTTAACGGTGAATGTAACCGATACCGTCTGATATCCGCCTATCTGGTGTCAAAACTTTTAATTTGTTTCAATTTCAACTTAATTTGTTTACAATTTAAAGTAAGTATTGAATTTACGATACAAAATGAAACAGTTAATTGATTAACCTTTATTAAATTTATATTACTGCAGTTAATTTTATTACAACTTGTTCGTTACGACTTCTAATTAAAGAGAATATTATATTTTGCATTCTAGGATATATTTCACGCCTTTTTCTATTCAAATTTAATAAAAATTGATTTCTTCATATTTTTGATGAAATAATATTTTATCGACATGTACCGTATTAATCTACGTAAGAAAGCACAGTTTAGCTTACATATATTTCAGTTATATCATCCGAAAATTTAATAGTTAGCAACATGTTAACATACGTAAATTAGTTGATTACAACACGTAGCCTAGTCCTTATGGCATATTGTGACTTGTATGCCTTAATGACCCACCAGAACTATGCCAGGAGAGCGCATGCAGATAGTAGAGAATCCCATGCAGTGCAATCAAAGGATAAAAGCCAAAGTAATATGGACCACGTCTACATAGATATAACAATGTCCTTGGCGTTTTACATACATACATACATACATACATGCATACATACATCAACAAAAGAGACAGTGAAGGTCTTGCAATCCCAAGGTGTATATATATATATATCGAACGCCACGCCTCCATTTCCAAGTAAGTGTTATCTTAATAATTCTATCGCTTTGTATGACAGACATACTCTGCGATCTTCAGTTGAAAATGGCATTTTAACATCTATTTCTGACATATTCACTACGTTAGCTTGTATGCGTTCCTTACTTTAAAGGTCCCGCTCCGTTTAAAAGTAAACTATTATGAGCAAGACAAAATTTAAATAAAAAACTATTATTCCCGTAATCAATTGTATCAATAAGATATGTTTTCTGAGTTCTGCTGGTTTTGTGTCTCCCAGAACGTTCGTCACTATCGATATACTTTCGGCCATGTTGGAAAAGTCTCAGTCGCTCGTACATTTGTGTGCCGCTCAAACACCCCTCATCATACACTTTCTGCAACTATATGTAGGGCTTGGAGCACGCTATACACCTTCCTTTCAAGCACTGCTGTAAACAGCAGAAGTAAATTTGAACTGATGTGAAACAGAGTTTGATGGAAATCTGTGCTAAACGGCTTTACTTTGAGCACTTCAGCTTCATTACTATAGCAATATTCCGGATACTTATTGATCAAACATCACACGCGC
>NC_142947.1:40073691-40173691 GCF_046866305.1 Octopus bimaculoides | reverse complement strand
AAAAACAAAAAAACAACAAGGTGAGGACGTGATATGGATAGTATTATTGGACGCTCAGGAAAGGAAAGAGAGATGTATATAGATAGATAAATACACATGCGCATATACATTTACATATATATCTACCGCCAATAAATATCACGGAATAGGGTGTTGAGCTGGCGGAATTCGTACCGAGAGGGAAAAAGAAATGCTCAACAGCATTTCTTTGGACTTTACATTCTGAATTCATAACCCACCCGTATCGACTTTGCTTTTCATCTTCTCAGGTTCAATAAAATAAGTACCAGTTGAATACTGGGATCGATGTAATCGATTTGTACACTCCTCTACAATTGCTGGCATGTACTATTGGGTTGTCCGGAAAGTTGGTGCTGATTTATAGTAGCTCACCTTTCGACTTATTTATCATGAAACCGCCTCATTTCTGGAAAGAGGGTATTTTTCAAGTTAAAGGAAAGATGGAGACGCATTGTGCAACAAAATGGTTCATATTTGGTTGATTAAAAATGTAATGGCAAGTATTTATTGACCTTTTTCTTTCCTTTAAAAATCGGCACGAACTTTCCGGACAACCCAATAAAATTTACAAATAATATATAACGCGGAACAGGCGACGAGCTGGCAGAAACGTTAGCGCACCGGGCGAAATGCTACGCGGTATTTCGTCTGTCTTTACGTTCTGAGTTCAAATTCTGTCGAGGTCGACTTTGCCTTTCATTATGTTTACAATTATAAAATATCTATATGTATATATATAGATATATGTGTGTGAGTGTGTGTATGTAGCTTTTTATGTTACTGTGTTTCCCTCTGACTTTTTAACAAGTTCTGATACGCGTAACATTGCGTCTCTTGAGAAAGTATTCGAAAATAAGTCGGGAGCGATTTAATTGCTTAACCCCCCACCCAGGAAATGGATTCCATCTATTCGGTGATCCGATAAACAGAATGTTTGAGTCCATCATTTTACAATTAATTTTCATACATATATTTATACACGTCATAGAAGTAGTTTTTCAGAAATATATTACCGTGTGTGCATTTGAGATAGTTTTTTGTCTCTCTCTCACCATTTGACAACCGGTGTTGTTGTATTTAACTTACTGGGTCTGAAACAGAACCGGTAGAATAAGAACCAGGATTTTTTTAAATGGTAACTAATAAGGTTGATTCATTCGACCAAGAAATTCTCCAAAGCGTTGCTTCAGTCAAGTTAGACGTTGAGTTTAGTGACTGAACAAAGTTAAAAATACAAGATATAATATAGATAAATGTGTGTGTGTGTGTGTGTTTACTACCATCGTTTCAGAATAGCATGCATATGCTTATTATATTCAATTTGTATTTAATAGTGTGATGAACGGTAAAAATTCACAGGAAAAAAAATTACGGAAATTAGAAAAAAATAAATTTCATAACTTTTTAAAATGAAATAAATGAATTGACAAATCATTTATTAATTGATAATACGTCTTGTAAACAATAATACAATTACTATAATAGAATTATGTGTTCCGAAAGAATTTCAGGTTTTATTGAATATCTTAAACAATACAATAAGTACTTAAATAATTAAATCAGTTATTTATTTATGATTTACTGTAATCTTTTTCGTCTGACGTCTTTTACCGATTTGCTATGTTCATAGAATATGAGTTGTTTCTCTTGTGGATCGTTGAAATAGTAGACTTAGTTCCAGAATCTCACTGAGCATTTGATAAACATGTTCTCAATTCTGTATCGCGTTGCCACTTATTCAGATGCGTGGAGAATGGATATATTTTGTGTCAGACTCAGATATTTAGCATAACATGCTTCTGTATTTACAATATTATCGTTCTAAAGGGTTCTTGTTTTGGTGATATATTACTCTCTGTTTGTTCTCCCCGATTCACTTTGAATGATCAGGAAAAGTTACAGAGAAAATATACCCAACGATATCTTTCCAATCGTTGCCGCTTATTTAAATTTATAAAAGCGGTGTATCGCCCTTTTTCTCGTTTATAACTATTTAACGCCAACAAAAACATTTATTTCTTGAGTTTTTCAAATGTTATAACTTCAAATGTTTCATAATGCTTAACTTTCCATACGAAAGCCTGCATAACTTTTAAATTTTTAAAGATATTCTAGTGAAGTGCATAATAGTTTCTTGGCTTTACCAGGATATAATTCATTCATTTCAAAGAAATATAATAGCAGATGTTATGTAAATGGTTGCCAATTATTATATCATAAGGAAGTTAATTTAGACGAAAGTAAATAATATTTAAGCTCGACATAATGTGTTAAAATATTTCCTATTGGCAATACAGCGTAGAAAGAGAAATATGTGTTATTATTCTCCTCTGTAATGCGATGTACATAAAAATAATATAGTCACATTAATTCCAAGTGCATTTTGCAAATTACACCTCAGTCATTTCCGCTAACATCCTATTATTATACTGTCTTTGGTTGAAATTGGTAGCGTTATTCTACTTTTACTAAAATATAAAACAAATAATTTTGTCTTTGGTTTGTATTACTTTGTAAGTGTTTTTGTTTTATAGTAGTGTTAATTTCAACAATCTGCAACAAAGATATATAACCATATGTTAATCAACACGGCGTATTGCTTTGCTGCTACTGATGGTGATGATGGTGGTGATTATGATGATGGTGATGTCGACGATGATGACTAAGATTGTAGAACATCAGAGAGAATGTATTGCTATATGTAATTTGTTTCTTTGTGTGTTCATGTCAAAACCTTCAGAGATCGATAATAATCTCTAATGATCTGAGTGCAAGATCAATAAGTATTTTATCCATAATGAACTGAGACCATGATCGATAAGTAAATTATCTGTAAAGATCTAAGTTAGTGATCAATAAGTAAATTATCTATAATTATCTGACTGTCACTTCGTTTTCGTGCACGGTAATAACAGATTAGCAATGCGATCAATCACAGAAACAGTCCTGAAATATGCGCTGAGATAGGGACACGTTTCAATTCTTGATTGAAAACTTTTAACATATTTTTGATTTTTATAGTTAAAGAAGAAGAGAGATCGCTAAGGATACCTTTCAGGGAATATAGTTGTATTAAATAGGAAAACCAATCTGCAGCTCACCAAAAACCAAACTCAAGCTTTTGCAAATTTCGTAACGATATTTAGTAACTAGGGTCTGCTGTTCTCTGTGTGATAGGTTGTGTCGCTCATCTTCCAACGGGGAACGCTCCACTCTAGATACCTCCACATAGCGCCCGTATTCCATATACATATGTATATATACATACATTATATATATATATATATATATGTATATATATATATATATATATATATATATATATATATACATACATATATACATACATACATACATATATGTGTGTCTGTAAGATAGGCTTCTGTCAGTTTCCCTCTATCAAATCCACTCACAAGCCTTCGGTCGACCCGAGGCTTTAATAGAAGACACTTGCCCAACTTGCCATGCAGTCGGATTGAATCCAGAACCATATGGTTGTGAAGCAGCCTTCTTACCAAACAGTCACGCCTGCGCCTGTACATAGGATTATAGTGTCTTTTATTCACTGATGTTTCAAACAATTTATTAGATATTCAAACAACAATCCATCAATACATCATGAAATATATCTCCATAAAAACAGGCATTCAATTAGGAGCTATAATTATAATAAATGTTAATTAGCTTGTTCTTCTAAATGATTTAATTAGAAGTATTCTAATTGTTTTATAAACAAGAAGTCTTGGCCCATGAATCGCTACTGGAAAATAGTCTAATTAATGTATATAAAAGAAAGAAAAAAAACTTTGCAAATCTTTGAAATAACTTTGCTTACAGTATCGAATAATTTGTTTGAAGTGAACGAAGTATAATTTCATTACTATAACAAGATCAACTGAGTAATTATTTTCGGACTTAGGCAAAGTTTAGCTAAAAGTACATAATAAAGTACATAATAAAGTGTTTTACAGTGCACTGAAACAGCTTATAAGATTAGAAAATATAAACTTATAAACTTATTAGGAGACATAACTCATAAATAGAAACTTTTCAATGCTTGAAGCATTTTCGACGATAGTTTTTAAAAATTATACTAGTGGACAAAAATCATTACTTATTTTGCGAATTATATTAAAGTCACATCTATGCGAGACGTATTATATGAAAGAATCCTTACAGAAAAATGTTTGAAACAACCACAACGACCATAGAAAAAACAGCAGCTAAAACAACCAAAGCAGCAATGACAATAATAATAATAATAATAATAACAACACCAGGCGATGTTCTAGGACAACTACAGGTAGAAAGACACACGCACACGCACATACTCACGCAGGAACGGACGCACGCACACACGCAGGCAAGCACACACACACACACGCATACGTAGACACACATACACATGCACACACACACACACCCACACACACACACGCATACGTAGACACACATACACATGCACACACACACACACACACACGCACGCACATATATATGCATAGAAACCTCTGACTTCCTTCAGGTTTCGTCTATGCGATCCCCTCAAATGATTTTGATGGGCCCAAGGCTATAGTAGAAGGCGTGGACCTGAACTCGGAAATATATGGCTAGGAAACAATCTTCTTAACACTCACCTACGCATGCGCCTAACTTCTATTAATAAATATCTAGATATGATTGCTCTTTTTTTTTCTATACTGTGTTCCACAGTGAATTGACTATCATTTTATATTCCATGAAGTATTATTATAAATTCATTTAACTTATTCATGATTTCATTTCTAATAATAATGCAATCACCGATAAATTTCTCCCTCAATCTTATCTTTTTATATATTCACAGAAAGAGTTTCCATATTTTCTCAGCGATTCTTTATACATTGTAATTTCCAAGTAACCCGAAACTAAATTTGCATAGACTGGGACGACTTTCGTCTCTGTTGCACTTCCGGATTTTCGTTGGTAAGAACTGACATCTGACATGAAATAGTTATTTTGGAAAATAAATACTTCTTTTTCTATATAATTCCATGATTATTTTGCATAATTCGCCAACCAGAATTATATTACGTCTGTGTTATAGTGGTGAAGGTGTGCTTTATACAGACTTACTACATCAAAAGACGCATATATTTCTATGCATACATAATAAATACAATCACGCGCGCATTTACGCATATATAACAGGGCAGAATGAGACAGACAAAGATAGATCAATAGAACGATACATAATAAGTAGATAGTCCGGTAGACAGATTGATGTCCATATTTATGTTTATTCATAGACACAAAGGAACACACAAAAATATATAAATTCATACATAGAATCACATACGGATGAAACATACTGACTGTCTCGATATGCTTATGCGTAAATATATAAATTTACCAACTTATAGAAAAGACAAACACAAGAAGAAATTTATAAATATATATTTCGTGATGTTTTGTCATGGTCTTATATCATATACGTTACAAAATTATAAATTCCCTCCCCGCTGCCAATAATAAACAAAAATGGTTAGAATAATTGTTCAAAATCATTTTCCTCATATTCATTAGATTTATGGAAATGAAACCAATGAGAATTTTGTGTATTATACAAAAGTTCAGTATTATTCGTTGCACAATGAATTCTTATATTATGTTTTAATTACTCAACACTTGGGACGGGTTGTATAGACAACAGACTTAGGATGCTCCCCTAGGAAAAACTCAGGGTAGATAGGTCTGGGGACCTCGGAGACACAACCCAGGACTTCGTCTGCCAAACTATCGAACGGCAGAATTAAGTTTAAAAAAAATTTTGACATTATTCTAAAATAACAATAATCATCATTCTATTAATATTTATCACATTTAATAACAAAAAGTAACAGATATGAGAATGTTAAAGCAATGTTATTTTACTGGTGCTCAATTTTTGCGCTTCCCATAAATTTTTGTTTTATTCTACCCTGTTTCTGTTTTCGTAAATTCTTATATGTAACATTCAATGGCATTTAAAGACAAGGAAATCTTAGAAATGAAAAAAAAAAAATATCTAGGTTAGGCTGTTTCATATTTTAAAAATCCTATGTAAATGATATATATGTTTGTGTGTGTCACAGAAGAAAAAAATATACGAATTCGATTTTGAACATTCTATACTTTTCTAGTCTAAGGACGATTGCAGCACATGCTAATTCCTTCTACTTTTCTACTGTAGGCACAACACATGAAATTGGGAGGAAATTTGGGTGTGGAGTTGTCGACAGGGAGTGTTCCATTGGTGCTTATTATCCAGTTTGTCCTTGGCTGAGATTGATGCTTATACTTTACTATTAGCCCCAACGCAATATACGTATATATATATATATATATATATATATATATATATATATATATATATATATATATATATATATATATATATATATATATATATATATATAATGCACAGTACAGCTTAATGCAGAACTAAAGTAAATTTACAAATTAAAATGCCACAGTGTGGGTCACAAAATAACGAAAACACATTGATAATATATTATGCATGTGGAGAGAATAAGGCAAGTGTCACCTCAGAGACGATTTTCACAGTTAGTGGAGAGCTTATTTGTTAAGATACAGTTTCGTTTCAAATTGAAAATGGTCGGTTTGCTGCTTATAACTTAGATATGATTAAAGGCAAAAGAGTTTTGTGCAATTAATCTACAATGCGGTTTATAACAATTAAATGTGCTCGAGTTCGTTTGATTCTCCTGTACTTTGCATACTTAACTATCCATATTAATCCATCAAATATGGAACTAGAAAACTTGACGTATATTTCGTGCATTAATAATACTAAATGCAACTTCAGGTGCAGGTTTGACTGCGTGGTAAGAAATTTGCAACTCAAAAACATGGTCTACGGCTTTAGTCACACTGCCTGGCTGATTGGGCAACTGTCGTTTACCCTAAGCCTGGGTGGATCAGAGCCTAGTGAGTGCATTTGTGTGGCGGAAATTCAAAACTGACCGTTGTGTGTGTATGTGCATGTGTGTATGTCTGTGTCTGTGTGTGTGCGTGTGTGCATGTATGTGTGTTTGCGTCTCTATATTTGCGTGTGTCCTTCACGAAAACCACTATCGGGTTGCCTACGTACCCGTAACTTAAGTACTTCGGCAAAAAGGTACCAGAAAATAAATGCCACGTTTGAAATAGATGTTGTAGGGTCTATCTGTACGTATAAACTGTTCAAGATTTTTCGCTAGCATGGTTGCATTCCAATGAATGAAACATGTAATAAATGACAGATACTTACAACCTTATCCTTACTTAACGAACTTTTAGATTTTATATATTTGAATGTCTTTCAGTTTAATAACATAGCTTTGTGGAAAATGTACATTGCCATGCTACAAAAACACAAATGCATATTTGGAGAGCAAACTTATTAAGCATAGAACTATAGCAAATGTTTTCTCAAATATATGATAATAAATACTTTTTAAAATTCTATTATATTTGAAGATAAATCGGGACAATAGATTCTACGATGTATCATCTTCCATTATATGAAATCTCCATTTAACAGAATAGATGTTAACTAAATTCATCAGATCTAAAGTTGATATTTCCCAATATTTTACGTATGAAAATAAATAACAATATTGCTGGGCATTTCATAAATCATATAATTAACCAATATTATTCCGAATTCAATATATGCAGATACTGAAAATCGAGTGCGAATGACATGAGATGAACTGAATATAACATAGAGAGTGACGAGGTCTAACATTTAATAAATATCTAATATTTATTATTAAAATACCATCGACAGCGTCAGATGTGAAAGCAAATAATATATATTTAGCAAATTATTAACAAGTATGAAGCTCTCTGTTCTAATATCACAGATGACTCGATCAGGTTTGGATGCGTTCAAGACATTTTAGATGACAAATAAAATATACTAAGAAGAATTACATGGTCAATCAATATCGGTAGTTCTTTTAATTGGCCAACAGAATAGTATATATTCTTTTATTTGTTTACGTCCCCGTCACTTAGCGGTTCGGCAAAAAGAGATCGACAGAATCGAGTACTAGGCTTACAAAGTATAAGTCATGGGGTTGATTTATTCTATTAAATGTGGTGCTCAGCAGAGCCACACTCAAATAACTGAAGCAAGTAAAGCAGTAAAAGAGTATATATATACTAAATATATATATATATATATATATATATATATATATATATATATATATATATATATATATATATATATATATGTATATATGTATATATGTATCTGTATATATATATATATATATATATATATATATATATATATATATATATATATATATATATATATATATATATATATATATATATGTGTGTGTGTGTGTGTGTCTGTGTGCATATATAAGTGCATGTGCACGCATCTCAACATGAATTCTGGTGTCACTAAAGAAGAGCGCGTAGTATGGGAAGCTCTTGATTTGCGTTGTCGTGCTTGTCTTCATTTGACTGAAAACGACAGCAGGAATATTTTGTTAAGGTAACCGATGACATCTGCAGGTAATCATTGTGCATCTGGGAGAATGATTTCAGAATCAAGTGTTGATTTAGTAATACGCAAACTTAATAGTATACCTTTTACCATAAAATGTGTTTATAGTCAATGTCCTGAAGATATTCATGTATTGGATGGCGAATAATCGATCGTACGATTAGGTTTTGTCATGTGGCATCTTATTTCGTTTCGCAAGTGATATGATATGACATCGGGTTTCAGGCAGCGAAAGAATAGCATAACACTTGAATGATAATAGATATTTCAAACACAGATATGCCGTGACTCTTGATGTTCCCAAGTGTAGATATTGCCTTCATGAATTGTAGTCGATCATATCGATCATAGAAGGTACTTGGTTATGGAAGGATTCCGACCACTTCCATGTGACTAAAAGTGGACTGAGATATTTCTATTCAATAGACAACTGCCGAAGCGTCATCAGTTCGGTTTGTTAAGTAGTTCATTGTGAGCTGTGAACGAGAGCGTTGAGTTTCGTGTAATAGTAATAGTAATGCGAGCTGGCAGAAACGTTAACGCGCCGGGCAAAATGCTTAGCGGTATTTCGTCTGCCGTTACGTTCTGAGTTTAAATTCCGCTGAGGTCGACTTTACCTTTCATCCTTTCGTGGTCGATAAATAAAGTACCAGTTACGCACTGGGACCGATGTAATCGACTTAATACCCTTGTTTGTTCCCTCTATGTTTAGCCCCTTGTGGGTAATAAAGAAATAAGTAATAGTAATGTGTCTTGTAAATATTTCTTTCCCTCTGCTTCGTTACGTTATATATCCCAACACCATTTTCACCACATACTTCTAAATGCCAAGTAAAGAAATTAGAGGAAATAACACAGAGAACTCTTTCTCTTATATGTGAAAGACTTGCAGTCTTGGAGAAGATGATGACCAATTAGATCGACTCCAGCGTCCAAATGTTACTTATTTTATCGTATCCAGTAGGACAAATGACACAGTCAGTCCCAGCGGAATTTGAATGCAAGACGTAAAGCCAGAAGAAATACTGTCAAGAATTTTGTTCGACGCGCTAACGATTCAGCCAGCTTCCCACCTTCCAGAACAAAATAATTCAAACGCATACCATCAGTGTTAATTGTGTAAAAAATTGGAGAAGATTTAATATAAAACACCTATTGAAAAACACTTATTATTATACGTGAGACAAGGTTACAAGAGGTAAGGATTTGTAATAAAAATAAAACAAACATACAAAAGAAACTGTACAATTATCTAACGAAATGCTGCTGATTCCATTGATGTAGCAACCGAAATTGGCTCACCTAATTACACAATTGAAACACGATTACAGCTGGTATTTTCATATTTTCATAAGTGTAGAAAGAATTAGTTTGATAATTGCTACAATATCGCTGCGAGGATTATAAACATAGGTTTTGTTGAGATAACGAAGCAGCATGATTTGGAAAAAAATACACGCAGAGAAGCAAAATGAACTTTGTATACTGTTGAAATAGAAAGGAGAAATAAATGAAACGTTCGTATCGACTTTGGATACATATGGAAATGGTTTTTGACAATGTAAAAGTATGCTAAACATAGAGACAAAAGCGGAGATGCATATATATATATATATATATATATATATGCATACATACCTATGACGGGCTTCTTTCAGTTTCCATGGTATCAGTTAACTCATGAGGGACCTTGCAACTGGCCGGACAATAGTGACCTCATCTCCAATACAAAGAAGCATAATACAGCGCTTCATACAGCTGAAATCCAAGAAATCTAATCGATGAAATCACATCATCAGCGGTATACCTGCTGACATTTTATCGTCTATATCATATAATATAATCCTTTCTACTTCATCTGAAATTTAGGGCGTGGTGAAGACTAGTCGACTACATCAATCCCAGTATTTCACTGGTACTTAATTTATCGATCGCGAATGTATGAAAGGCAAAGTCAATCTCTGCGGAATTTGAACTCAGAACGTAGTGGCAGACGGAATACCGCTAAGGATTTCGCCCGGTGTGGTAACGATTCCGCCACCTCGCCACTCTTATAGTTTTAAATTTTTCCACAAGGGCAGCATTTTGTTGGGGAGGGGATAAGTCCCATTACATCAACCCTAGTACTCAACTGGTACTTCAACCCCGAAAGAATGAAAGGTAAAGTCGACCTCGGCGGACTTTCAACTTAGACCGTAGCGACAGGAAAAATACTGCTAAGTAATTTGCCCAGCGTCCTAACGATTCTGTCAGCTCACCGCTTTAATATAATATAATATAACATAATATAATATAATATAATATAATATTATATAATACACACTCATACTTGTAAATAGATTACTTTACTCATTTACGACAATCAATATTTTACGTCGTAATTAAAGAGTAATGCACAGAGCAATTCATAAATCTTATATGGGAAATGAGTTATAATGCAAATGATATATACATTTAAAAGAAAGATGATAAAATAACATGAGAGGTTATTAAAACAAAACATTAAAATTTAATACAATGAAGGGAATATCAAAGTGCATCTCAATGCTTAGAGATATCACAATATTGTTTAGAATGAGTTAACTTATAATCAGGCAGATAAATGAGAATAATTAATTAATCATGGTAGAATAATTTATAATTTTCAGTACTGTATGATACGTTGTGCGAAGTTTGTAATATTGAGTGAAATCATTTGGGAATTACGTAATTTATTATAAAAATGTCATTTTATGTCATTGCACTTTTCAAATCTACTTTCGATAATGTCAACTACACTTGCATTAATAACTGTGTGGATGTTTAACTATGATGGTAACGTAAACTCATTAGTAGAAGATAGCAGACACAGGAAATGAGTTAGATTGTATAAGAATAGCTAATTAAAGTATTAATGAATAAAACGCGAAAGAAAGTGATGATATGGAATTATTACTTGGAAAAACTGTTTTAATTTCATGTCAATATATTATTAATGTTAGTGATATTTATATGTAGAACAGCTACAATCAAAACAACGGTTTGCCAATTAATTCTTAATATTTTCACCATGCGTATGACGATTTATTATAGGTTGACAGATATCAACACGCACCAGCAAAAGGTCAGGCTACTGAAGTAATGACAAAACGCTTCGTTATCTTGAGAACTTCTTTAGTCCGAGTTGTCTATGGCTGAGGGGACAAAGTGATATCAAAACAGTATAGAAATGAATGGAAGCTAAGATAATAGTTTTTATTCGCAACGATATTATCATCGCATCTGACTGACTTAAAAGTCAATCATACGAGAAGAATGTTGTATATATATATATATATATATATATATATATATATATATATATATATATATATATATATATATATATATATTGATAGAAATGGTAAGACAACAAAAGAATGAAAGAGGTCTTGATATGTAAATAAAGGAATTTATCTGTAAATATAATATGTGACAATTATTCGGTAGCGATGATAAAACTCCGAGTTTCGGAAGTTGGGACGGAAACCCACGCCGGCCATAAAAAAAATGGCCCGATAACTCAGGAGATGCCGGTTGGGTTCCCGCCCCGACATCCGAAACTCGGAGTTTTATCAATGGCATTTTTCTTGATGGCCTGATAACTGAGGAGATGCCGGCATGGGTATCCGCCCTGACATCCTAAACTTAGAGTTTTATCATGGCTACCGAATAATTGTCACATATCATGTTTACAGATATAAATATATATATATATATATATATATATATATATATATATATATATATATATATATATATATATATATATATATATATATATATGCGAGTAAAAATAAATACAAAAAAGGTGGGTTTTTTGTATGATTGTGTATAGAGGAATATATTATTTTGTTTAAAAGAGTTCCAACACTGTCTCTTTTTCATGTTTTATTTATATTCCTGCAGAACCAATGTGGGGTATAGAATATGGAATATACAATATATAATATAAAATAAAATAAAATAAAAATGGATGGCACCATGAAAGAAAGTATTGAATGTAGATGAAATATTGAGTGTTCAATATAAAGGATCAAATATATAAATATAAATATATAAAGGCGACTCGAGTTTCAGGGCTATTTCTCTTCGTCATGGCCGGTATGACAAACTTTAACAGACTGTCATATATATATATATATATATATGATGGATTCTCTGACTGTGAACGACAAATGAAGGTTCAGTAAAATGAAGTGGTAATCATGTTCTATGGACACGAATGTCTTCTCTTGAAGCCTGCTGGTGCCTTGCAAACTTTTGGCGAAATTGAACAAGTTGAATACTCGGATTGTTTGAGTGATTGCGGATCATTTACTAAGTGTTTCCTTCAGTGAAGGGAAAAGCCTGCTTTGCTTCGTGCCACAAAACCAACCGGAATGACACGTACGTTTTCCATTTAGAGAAGCAACGTTTTGCATGCGTGCCTTCATGCTCGCGCGAAGTTGGTCCAGATGCTTGGAGTCAACTTTACTCCTCCACGAATACACCCATCACTGACTTGTGCTCTAGCGTAGGCGAGACACATACACGAACATGCCCGCATGTAACATTATCTATAACCATGTCCGCCCCTTCTACGTCGCCACACGCAACAGTCTAGAAATAGACACAAGCAAATTATTGACTAAACAGACGCTAAATATGAATTAATTATGCATATGTAACTCATATACTTTGTCGTTTTGTCTCTATTGTGTTACTGTAAAATGCTTATAGCTGTATCACCTTGTATGTTTCCCGACTTATATTCTTCATACTTGCTCAATATTTGACAGTCTCTGTAACTGTTTCACTATTTATGTTTGCCTACTTTTAAGTGTACAGGGTGCGTATGATATTTAAGGACAGCTTTATGTTTATAAAGAATAGATAATAAATTTATTTCTCAAAAAGTGCTATGAGGATAAAAATAAGCCTGCTTTTCTATAATTTTATTCAATAAAACCACCTTCAGCTTCAACAACTGCTTCTATATGAGATCTAAATCATCTAGATCCTCGAATCAAGTGATCCTGGTTCATTCTGGACATTAATCTGATCGTTCGTACGCAGCACAAAATACTTAACAGTATTTGGTCCGTCTTTACGTTCTGAGTTCAAATTCACCTCAGGTGGACTTTGCCTTTCATCTTTTCTGGGTCTATGAAATAAGTACCAGTTGAACATTGGGGTCGATGTAATCGTTTTACACCTTTCCCGAAACTGTGCCTCATGCCAAGTTTGAAACCGATTGAGCATTCTATATTATCCATACCGCGATAAGTGATATTCAAGCATTTTGTTCGGTGTGTATTACATTCTAATCATCGTTTAGAACGAATTCAGAAAGAAACTTAATATCATGTAATATGTAAGTTAATGTTTATAGAATATTTCCTTCCGTATATCTATTACATCAGGATAACGTACAATAATAAAAACGGGAAATTTTAAACGTTGGATTGTATGGAAGCACAATGCACTTAACTTCATCTTTAAGTACAGACAGTAGAATTACACCACGATGGATGTTACAAAAATACTGAAAATAATGAAACACAGCTTTGTAAAACCGAGGAATTACGGGTCTCACTCCTCCAACTATACAATGTTTGATTGTTAGAAGAACTATACAAAAAATCCCTCTTGCTAGTCCGTTCCAACACGTTGACATGCTCATGTATATATATAAGATATATACATAGCATATATAGAACTATATGTTAGACGGAAACTGAAAGAAGCCTGCCATATATATATATATATATATACATATATATATATATATATATATATATATATATATATATATATATATATATATATATATATATATATATGTGTGTGTGTGTGTGTGTGTGTGTGTGTGTGTGTCTTTGTGTCTGTTTGTCCCCTCCCCCATCACTGCTTGTGAATCGGTGTGCTTACGTTCCCATAATTTGGCAGTTCGAACTAAGAGATCGAGGAAATAAGTACTAGGCATTAGAAAGATCCTAGGGTCAATTTGTTCAAATGACTGAAACAAGTAAAAGATGAAAGATAACAAAAAAAACCTAGAATAAATAACAATTTATACACATGTAGGAATACCTCGATTAAATTTTAAGTATTTAAAATTACACATACAAAAATATCCTGATTATTACTGCGATCTCTGTATTAAATATAATATAAAAGAACGAAGGAAATGTAACGCGGCACAGCCATCAATATATATGCTGCTTATATGCTTGATTCTCAAATACGCAATTGAGTGACTTGCAAAAAACATAAATGCAACATTCTCACAATATAATATCGTCCATGCTTGTGTATATATTGTATTATCTAGCATGATATTTCTTGCAACAAAGAATACATAAATAGGTGTACGAAAGGCGTTAATATCACATAGCAAAGCGTTACTTAATAATCAATATGAAAGAGGGACAGAAAGAATGTGAGCGAGGAAATGAATGAAAGAGAGAACGAAATTATGCAAATATCACAGATAGGAAGATAAATAAGCATGTTATGACTTTAATGGTTTATAACATTAAGTTATCTGGCAATAAACGTATTTAAACGAGAGAAGTTACAATTGAATGACACGGTTAAACGTATTTCCTTTGTGAAGAAAGAAAACAAAAATGATTCTTCAGATTTTGTTTCCAAGAAGTAATGACATATAACATTGCGACCTGTTGCAGCAGTTTTGGAAAGTGTGACCTTGAATCAAGAAATGGATATTGATTTTGGACATTCCTCAGCTAATTTAATTGTTTCTACATATGCAAAACATATCACAGCTACCTTCTGTCAAATAATTTAATATCCGAAAATACCCTGTAACATTTGTTTCATCGACATGCAATGAGCCATAAATGAAAATGAATTTTAATAGAGTAGCTTCTGAATTTCCTATTTATCAAGAATTGTTGGCACTCCGTCGCTTACGACGTCGAGGGTTCCAGTTGATCCGATCAACGGAACAGCCTGCTCGTGAAATTAACGTGCAAGTGGCTGAGCACTCCACAGACACGTGTACCCTTAACGTAGTTCTCAGGGAGATTCAGCGTGACACAGTGTGACAAGGCTGACCCTTTGAATTACAGGTACAACAAAAACAGGAAGTAAGAGTGTGAAACAGTACAGCAGGGTTCACTACCATCCCCTGCCGGAGCCTTGTGGAGCTTTTAGGTGTTTTCGCTCAATAAAGACACACACAACGCCCGGTCTGGGAATCGAAACTTCGATCCTATGACCGCGAGTCCGCTGCCCTAACCACTGCCTCCACATTTATCAAGGATATCACGCTAGGAAATGAACCTGAATAAAACTCAAGGGTCATTTCTTAAATTTAAGCATTAAATATTAAAAGTGACATAGGTAAAATGATGAACGAGACAACAGAAACGGCCTATAATATTAGTAACTTATTCCTACCTTCATATATGGAATATATTCTTGGAACACATCGCTGCACATAACTATGAAGATAACATGTTACTGGGAAGTAATATAATAAATCTCTACTTTATAAAAATGCTTACAAAAGTGAAGCTGAAAGCTGACAACGAAACTCAATTACTAAGTTTTGTGAATTAGTCAGAGAGCTTGCTAATATATTCCTTAATACTGAAGTAGTGCTTAAAGATCAAACATAGATGAGAGATTTCTTTCATATAGTATTATACAAGCTTAATACACACGCATATGTGCATACGTATACACGATCCACACATATATATGTATGGATATATGCATGTTTGTGTATATATATATATATATTTGTTTGTGTGTGTGTGTGTGTGCACGAAAATAAGTGCATGTATAAGTATATACTTACTTATTTACAAAAATGTGCATTAGCTGATAAGCGCCCCGTTCTCGTGAAAATGGCAATCTACGGTAGTGATATTAAAAATAGGAACATTAAAACAGTAAAAAGAAAAAAAAGGGCTGAAAATTGTTGAAGTTATCTATTGCGTCGAAGAAAGCAATTATCAACAATGCATACTTACATCCAAACTCATATGTCTGTAATATATGTGTGTTTGTGTGTAATGTCTATCTATCTATCTATCTATCTATCTATCTATCTATCTATCTATCTATCTATCTATCTATCTATCTATCTATCTATCTATCTATCTATCTATCTATCTATATAGAAAGAGGGAGAGAAATAGATACAACGACGAGTAGATAAAGTTAGCTGCAAAATGGTGGTAATGATTGGTAGAGTGCCGACGACTGATATAATTAAGAGCAAGTGGTTTGTATAGAAGATACTTAGAGAAAGAGGACAAAAACGAGATGGAGAAAACTAAACACTATAGAAATAAGAGCAGAAGAGCAAGTTAAATAGATAGATACATGGAGAGAGAGAGAGAGAGGGTCAGGGGAGGGTAAAAGAGAGACAGCGATATGACATAAGGGAAAAAAGAAGAAAAGCGTTCAGTTATATGTTAATAAATGACACTCGGTATTACGTTTATTTATCTAGATTCGACTCTTATCGTTATGATTGCCAAAATAAATATTGTTTATCATCAGCTTACAAGTAATTTAATTTCTGGATAGAAGAACATAGAAGTTAAATAATGAAGAAGCGTGGATAAAATGACTAGATCAAAGGAATGTTATTCTTTTCTATAATCCTGATTCAGAAATAGAAATCGGAATAGAGGCATCTGATTATCGTGTAGTCATGCTACGTTGATTTCGACTTGATTAAAACATTCCACTGAAATAACTTACACTACTGTAGTTCGGTAGAAGAGAACAGGGTTCGACATTTAGTGGTAACACAGAAATGAGTAACACTCTCTGAAAGGAGGTCAGCGCGTTACATTCTCATTGAAATGGAGACATACATTTAGCTTGGGGCGGTCCTTGACAACGTTAAACCCAACTCTAATTAAGCCCCTGGAAGCAAAAAAGGTTTAAATTTAATGATTTTACTTATTGTGTTTCCATGTTGAGTAGTATTTTCATGAAAATTAATGGAGGGCGTGTGCACTTCCAAGACCCCGCTCCTTCGCTGTGATGTATACGATAACAAAGATCTACTGCGAGGGGCTTGAGTGGCATAAGTTATCCGAAAGGTGTACTTCAATCAGGGTAATGCTCAGGCACATACAGCGAGAATTATATTCCAATGGCCGGTTCATACCGTTTCTAGTTGGCCACGTGACGCAAGCGTTCTGTGTCCTTAAGTTTTCAAACAGGGGAGATAAGCACCCCATCAAAGCCAGCATCCAGCGACTAGTTTCAGGGTAATTGCATCAGGAGGACAATGGTCCTAGAACTACGTGATGTATTAATCTAATCAAAGAAATACAACTGACAACACTTACGTAAGCTGTGAACGTATTCATTTTGTTCTCATAGGTTACATGTTAATAACAGTAATAATCGAAAGTAATATATTTCACGGACTTTCCGAGCTCGTAACCACGTAGGACTTTGACAACATCAATATTCTAGCTTCTAAATATCGAGTACATTTGAGCTTACTGCGCACTGCCATGAGAGATTTCAAGTTCGTGAAGGCTGCCCCTTACATTAAACATTAAGTATGTTTTCAAGCGTAAAGATTCCGGAGATTATGTCAATTGTTACGGTGAAAAGTGATGTTGCATTTTTATTTAGTTTCAAGTAGGTACAAGCTTGACGTGGCCTGATTTTCGGGGCAAAAATAGCAACATAATAAGTTTCATTGTAGCAATCACTTCTCTGATATACGTGCGGCACTCTAATTATTTGAAACTGTTAACTTAGGAACTAAGTAAAAAAAAAAAACCGAAGTTCGAACACAGCATTCAAGTAACTAATCCTTGTTTTAAGTGTACATGTATATCACTGCAAATTTAGACGTATATATAAAATATTGAATGGCTGTTCACGCTATTTATTCATTTTCCTAACTGGATTTTTTCTCCATCCTGAAAAAATGTGTAGAAATTAAACTCCCCACCAAAGAATCTTGGGGGATTTCCCGGTTTGGCCGCCCGCTAAGAGAGCATACCATACATTATATAGCAATTACGAGTTAACTAACAGATATCACACAAACATAGATGTATGCGGCATATATGTATCTTACTATTTATATTTCTCTTGTGAATAGGTACGTGAGACTATAATCTGTATAGTTGAACAAGACACGAATAAAATAGTCATGAGAATATAATACAATAAATTTGAGTCAGATTGAACAGTTCTGATATGGTCAGGGTTCCATAGAGGCACATAAAAAGACGATATATCGTTAACATGATTTGGAAACTCCAGTTTATAAGTTTCCGTGATTATATTCTAACTATAATAATATATTGACTGGAAACAAATTGTCTATAATTTTCTGACATAAATAGAAATGATTTATTCTCTACGGACGATCAATCATTAGTCTGCATATTGTTAAATTCAGGCTGAACTCATGCATTAAATACTGCTACTGATATTAGTAAATGTATTGAATTTTTCTTCAAGGAAATATAAATTTATGGAAGGAAATAAGTTGTTACGCTTGCAGACGTCTTTATTGGCTGGTGTCTGTACAGCTAAGTGTAGTTTAGATTTACCATGCATGTATTAAGCTGTTGAATACATATAATCTATTTTCAGCGTTTGCCTGAAACGTTTGAATTTATTTAGTAGAGACCAGGGGCCAAACCGTAAGTGCAGACATACTGGAAATTCTGTAGCGGTGAACAAAATTTCTTAATGTAAAATATTTTTGGACTATATTTTGAAATATGCCTTTTCTTTTTACAGATGATTCGGTGTGATCTGTCTGGAACTTGGCAGTTATTGTTTGATTCACAAGCTACTGCACACAAGCTTCCTTGTTGATTCGTGGCTCTTTGTCATGAAACAGCAAGTAGTATTTCATATGACAGCGAGGCTTAGCCAGCCACCCAAACTGAATGCAAAGAAATAGTAGCAAAATATCTCTCAAATTATGACATGGTGGCTTAAATTGTGAAGTGCATTTAGATATAGGACGTCAGATGTAATATATGACATAATAGAATACAATATAATATAGTATGATATAATATATTATAATATAATATGATATATGATACAACATGATATTCTTTTATTCTTTAAAGTGTTTCAGTCATTTGACGGTGGCTATGCAGCAGACCCGGGGTCAAAGGATCGCGGTGTCGATTCCCACACCTGGCGTTTTGAGTGTTTATTGGGCGAAAACATCTAAATCTCCACGAGGCACCGGCAGGTGGTGGTGGCGAACTCTGCTGTATTCTCTCACCACAACTATTTCTCACTCTTGTATTCCTGTTATGCCACAATGTGCTACGCTGAAATTCCCTGACAACTACGTTCAGGGCACACTTGTCAGTGAAGTGCTCAAACACTTGCACGTTAATTTCACGAGCAGACTGTTCCTTTGATCGGTTCAACTGGAACCCGCGTCATCGTAATCGACAGGGTGCCACGATATATATATAGCAGCAGCAGTAGCAGCAGTAGTAGTAATTATTAATTGCTACATTTTTACAAAAGCAAGGAATCTCTACTTTGATCAAAGTGACAGTCGCTGGTGCTGATATATCTAATAACATTCTGATGCATTCAAAAATCCTATCTACCAAATGAAACACAGATGCCATTTCAGCACTTATATTAATGAGCAACTTATGTGACAAATATATTTTAACTTCAATTATTTTCTTAGAATCCGCGCATAAACAGATTAGGAATAATTATTTAGAAGCCACATAGAATAATAGCAGTGAATTTGAGCTTGTGGTATTCAAGTGTGGTGTCAGTTTATTAAAGACAATTGCCAGTAAGTTGGATATAGAAGAATTGTAACTGTCAATTAATTTACAAACACTTCCAGCAGGATCATTATTAGCTGAATATATCACTACTTTCCAACAATCTTGATAACAGCAGAAACTTTATAATGAACGTCAAGAAATCGCTTTTGTTTTATGACGAAACAATCTCCTTCAAAGAAGGTTTTCTTAGACACATCTTTTTTCCGACATATAAATATTGGAATAGAAATTTTCTAGAGTCGCTCGGACTGAAGTTCACAAAAAAGACACATAGTTACCTTTGATTTTCATTGTAAGCAATCGTGTAGAGGCGACATAATGCAATAGCTTAATGATTGCGACTGTAATTTTATATACCACAGTGGTAAAGTGTACCAGAATAACTAAATGATATCCGGTGCGCATGATATCGCGATGATCGGAATTTTATCGATAACATTCAGTAAAATAAAATGGTGTCTTTTTGTCGTTACAACAGCTGAAATAATTTCCCCTCTGAATTTGCACACCTTTTGTGTTTTAGTGCATGTGTAAATATACCGTCTTAATTATAATTCGGATCTTCTAGAATGCAGTTGAAATGATGCCATATTTAGCCATAATATTCACATGAATATTACATTAATCTTAATATTGCATATCCAAATACCTGCCAGAAAATTATACCTTATTTTAGCTAGATCGTGTGTAGTAATAGAAGCCATTAATAACATTTGCTTGCAGGTGAATGAAAGTTATTCGATAGTAGACGAAATACAAACTGAAATACCACAAACTGCATTAAGATAAGAATTTAATCTTACTTTAAACGCTGGTAAATACTTTCTGGAAACTATTACCGGCACGGAAATGTAATCTTGCATTTTCGCATTTCACGTAGAGTTCAAATTAGCATAAACATGATATAAATATATTTATTAATTTGAAATATAATTTTATAGTCGCCATCGTTACCAACATCATTTTCCCATATTGATATTAGATTTATGATGCGTTGGGCAAAAAGTAAAAAGTAGAAAAAGCAAGCAGGTTTATCAAGAAATAATAATGTTTGGAATAACCTGCTCAAATAACCTGAATAAAAAAAAAACATGATAATCTGAAGGTTACAGGTCTCGTTAGTTGGGAGGGCTAGATAGAGTGTCCTAGGTTAACGACTTGAATTTTCTTAGATATGTTGCAGGAGGATTTCCTTTCTGTTAGAGTTGGTTGATCTTGGCAATAAGGTTCTGTGGTGATGCTTTTCCTTTGCTCGAATAATTCGAAGTAAACAATACCTATTGTATTCCACGAAATGTATATTAGAGTTGAGACTGGAGATCCATTTGGATACAGTCAGTGCTTCTTGGGTGTATTTGCAGAATAAACTCCCTTTTTTCTTTACTGACTCAGATCACTCTAATACTTTACCCGTGGAAAAACATACATACGCAAGGAAGGCGTCGAAGCGGTACTCAACTCATTTTTCTCTTTTGAAAATCCAGTTTTTTTCTCAATAATCCAGAAAACTGGTTCTGAGGTGAAAGGATTCTACACTAATGATGCCAATTACATTCTTTTTCAATGAATGCATTCACAATATGGTTTATGCTGATTTGAATTCCTTGCATGAAACATAACATTACTTTCCGGCATCCCTCATGATATTTTAAATCATTTCAAATATCCCTGATTACAAATGGGCAAGATGACTTAATGTTACGTGTTTAAACTAAGTTAATTCCATTTTCATTTCTGTGTGTCTCGTTACCATATGAAAGTACGTTACCACAACGTAATGCTAATGATGTTGAAATATAGAAAAACTGATTATTATATATCAATAATATACCAGTTATAGTGGCCAGAAGCTCAAGTATGTGAGGTGCTTGTAATATTCGAAAATATAGATCTTTGATCATCGTTTGGAACTGTTCAGGAGAGCACATATTCCATTAAATTTCAAGTTAGGCAACATCATATTTTCATATTCTTATCATAATATACGATAAAAAGACAAGCTTTTCTCGTTTAAAAAGCCAATCCTCTACGAACTGGTAAAGGTGGTTTGTTAGATCATGGAGCCTCTGATGAATCGCGTTCAAAGTATCCATTATGGAGGCAAATACATGCTCGAACAAATTTTATCAAGAACAGAGGGATATTAGAACGGCTAATGTTGAACAATAAACTTCTTAAAGAAGGCACTTTGACCAAGCATATCTTTTAGTAGTCATCAGGTTGACCGCTGATATTTTGTTCGATAAAATACAAATTTCAAGTGCAATGCGCACGTCCTTAATGAAATGTGATACTTCTTCATCTCTGTGAAATATGCTTTCATATATGTACCTAAATGATAAACATGCACATTGATGCCAATACAATAACTGAATATTCCATCGTTCATAAATTATATTTACGTTAGTTGTTCAGAACAACTGCAGGCATTGAGGAATACAAAGCAGATGGTAGTTCACAGTCTGTCATTCATTTCCTAGTTCATCTAGAGAGACATATTAAAGATTTTATGACTGAGAGCAAATATGAATTAAATTTGCAGCAACCGTACGTAATATTACTTCACTGTGAACCAGTTTACAGTATTGATATAAGTTTATGTGGTGACTGCTTCTAATATTGCTATTGCTACCAAATGCAAAGTATGATTGGTACTGTTGAATATTTGATAGCATTATAGTTTAGTTAATAATGTAGACAATGGTAGTCATTCCGGTAGACTATACAAATAGAACGTATGTGCAACCCAGGGAAAAATTTGGCATCGCGCTTGATTTGCTGGAAATTGTCAGGAAAGTTCACAATGGTGTCTATCAATCTGTGTCTAACCTTGAATCGCAATGCTCCACGTGAATTTCTTTAGAAGTTGCTTTAAAGTGTAAATAAGTTGCTTTGAAGATATGTATTTTTCAAAATATATGCGGAGACAAAGCTCTAAGTGAAAACGTCACGTGAAATACGGAAACTATTAAAAACAAAAATAAAAATGAAACAATTCATAAGAATACCTTTAAAGGGTGACTAGAATCAAAGAGGATCTACAAAAGTCATAAGAGAGGAAAATAGAGATATGTGTATACGCTCAGAATCAGTGTGAATGAATGAATTCGTTTTGACATTGTTTAAACCAGTGCTTATTGCAATTATGAAACGAACTACAAATAAAAATCTTGCCTGAATCCATTAGTGCCCAAATTGTTCTATTTAATTTATTACCAAAAATCGTTTTCTATATAATTTTTATGTGATACTAAATATATATATATATATAAAAAATTTAGTCTTGAAGACTAACTAAAGATATCTCAGAAAAATACAGGTGTTTCAAAAATATGATAGATTATCATTCTGGTCCTGAAAAAAGGACCACGGGACTAACGGGTTAAGTACGATTATCACTGAAGTACTAAAAGGAAAAGTAATAATTATATAAAAGAAAACGAGAATTTGCTAACCCTGAGAAAGGAGGGTGTTTATACGGAATACATTTGAAAGAAAATAATTCTAACTATATATATATATATATATATAAAGCTCTTGAACAAAATATTACAGGATTTAATCTCTTGTCTTGTGATGTATTATGAAAAATAGTTGCAGTCGTGATTTGTAATCGCTGTTGATTGGTGAACAATAAATTTTTTCCACGAAATTTAGAACAAATTTATATATTCTATATTACTTATTAATAACTTGTAACTAAAATGCGGTTCAATAATAACGCACATACGTAACAGCTATCACACAAAATGCCTACTTAAGCTAAATGGTAAAAGTCAATTTAGAAATATCACTGGCATAAGGGTGACTGATGTGTTAAAATCAATAACAGATTTTGCTGCAATTGATAGAATACCGCATAATTCACTTTCTTAAATTTGAATAGTTAAAACCCGGAGTTAAATTGTTTAAATTCTTTGAACTGCATTTCGCAACAGTCTGAACTTTGTCATAACAAATTATAAGTGTTTTTAAATAGAGTGAAAGATAACAAATATAACGTTACTAAACACTAATGTGTAATACTATGATGTGTACATACACAAATGTTCTTAGATAACATTCAATATGTTCTTCTTTGCATATGTATGTCACGTTATAGAGTATGACTTTCAGTTGTAGCATATAAATTTAGTTTGTGATTGAATTGATTGCTATGTAAAAGCAATTAGGTATGTATCTACATATTATACGTCTTATTTCATGGTTGTAGGAATTGGTGACACATGTAGAAAGTGACTATAAATACAAATGTTATATCTTTGTTATGTTAAAATCCAGATATTTAAAAATTACATTTAAGACACATCTGTATGCATGAATGTGTATGTGTGTGTGTGTGTGAGTTTGTGTGTGTGTATGTGTGTGTGTGTGTGTGAGTTTGTGTGTGTGAGTTTGTGTGTGTGTATGTGTGTTTGTGTGTGTGTCCGAGCTTTTGTATATGAAAATAGTGCTCCTAGGGTTAATATTAGGAAAATGCCATGAATTAATTATCGTGAATTTAAATATAAAATGAATTATTGATGTACCTTTTTTTATGACCAAGTGACGTAGTGGTGCTTCGTCAATTATTTATACTGAGGTGACTTGCAGGAAATATTTGCTCAATTAATTGAAGCTTTTAGTTTCTCTATTAAATTCGTGAGTTATGAGCCAAAGAAGACATGTCCATTAATAATTTATACAAATAAGGAACTTTAATATCAATGCATCATTCTAAATACCCCACTTATGAAGAACTGTACACATTGACCAAAATATAATTCTCAAGATGTTAGACATATACAGCCTAACATGGCATACATAATGAAGCATATGTATGTATGTATGTATGTATGTATATATGTATGTATGTATGTATGCATGTATGTATGTATGTATGTATGTATGTATCTATCGATGTATGTATGTATGTATGTATGTATCTATCTATCTACATGTCTGTCTATCTATCTATCTATCTATCTATCTATCTATCTATCTATCTATCTATATGTCTGTCTGTCTGTCTGTCTGTCTGCCAATTTATCCATCTATCTGTATGTGTGTGTACATGTATATGTATGCAAACTCATCAATCACACAAATAGTTATGAGTCATTTGCGTGTCTGCGTGTATGAACACGTGTGAGCCTATCATTTGTGCGATCCCAATGAAACTGGCAAATGAAAATTTCCAATTAGTTTAGCAAACACTTTGTAAGAAACAAAGCAAAACAGTTCAGTCATAAAACACTATTTTCTTCTCCACGAATAGCTATGACTTTAAATAGATTTATAGTTAAAGTCACTTACGAACATTTCTTCGAACAATTCCTAATTTTAAACATAACCGATCAGAATTACTGACTACATCACAAGCACATACAAAAAAAAAAAGCGCCCAGAGAATTCTAATTAAAAAATATAATACGCCAATGAAATCAGTTCACAAATATCTTTATACAATTTATCCAACTTATTCAGACAGAAAATACCACTTACAATAAATAAGTATATCATTAATTAATTTTAAACTTCAATTCACTTAGAAAGAAACGTGTTAAAAAGCTCGTAATCTTGTCCAAAACAACATTTATAGAGACAATAGGATAGAAATTTAAGAAAAAAAAAAAAAAACTAACAAACCAAAATGAAATGAGTACAGAACTGAATTAGATTAAAAGACAAATCTACAAGGAATAACTCATCTCATCCCATCAAATATACACCGGAAAAGTAAACAACACATTACAAATACGACGGAATAAACGGAATTGTACTAGACAATTTCCAAACAAGCTGAGGGCGTTTTGAGATGCAACTTCAGGTTTAAAAAATCATTCAAAGGATATGGGAAAATATAGAAACATATTGATATATACATTAAATTTGAACATATTGCGTGCTTCTGAGTGGATATATATCGTTGGAGGCGAGAGGATCTCTAAGAGAATTTTTATGATATTTATATAATAGTTAATTCGTATCTTAACTTTGACATCCTTTCTTTTCTCACGAATTAAAATCCTTACTTTTTTCTCTTGTGGTCTTGGTAACCATGAAAAACCATTTCACACTCCTTGGTCATCATCAGCGCAGTTTAACAATAGATACATATTAAATATATATATAATTCAACCATGTATGATATTACAAATTAAGACGGAATATAGAAGACGTCAGACACCCATCAGGTATAAATACATGTTTCACGATCGCTCAACCTGTTTAATCCTATTTAATTTATTAATGAAGTGGACATTTTATTCAGGCAACTATCTGTGGACAAGTGTGTATCTACCTAGCCCTAAATGTCTGTATATGTTTCATGAATGTTATGTACATGTTAGTCCATCTCTGTCTACGTATACTACATTTTCTTTTAATGTTACTGTAATTTAAATATTCTAAAGGCATATATATATATATATATATATATATATATATATATATATATAGTTAAAAAAAACACAAAAAACAATAACAAGAAAAAACAACAAAGTGTGGACGTGATACGGATAGTGTTATTGGATGCTCGGGAAAGGAAGGAGAAAGAGTATGACGTTTCGGGCGGGGCCCTTCGTCGGAAACACAGAAAGTTCGGAGAATGGAAAAACGGAGGAAGAGGAAAATGGCACCGATGCCCACGAGGTTACATACATATATATATATATATATATATATATATATATATATATATAGTGAGAATTTATAAAACAGATGTATTAGTTTAACGTTCGGGAAGTGAGAAAGTTTTTACGTTTCGAGCCTACACTCTTCGACAGAAAGGAACAAAAAAATAAACAGGGAGAGAAAATAGAAAAAGGTTTAGTGGCTAGCGATCTATCATGGCGAATGCTGGACAAAGAGGCAACACTTATATATACCCCGAAAGCATGAAAGGTAAAGTCGACCTCGGCGGAATTTGAACTCAGAACGTAACGGCAGACGAAATACCGCCAAACATTTGACCAAATTTGGACGTACGATAGTTTAACATAATATCAACGACAAGCCTGCCATTTCTATCGTTTCAATAGCGGAGCAGCGGAGCCACTATATATGAATATTTTCCTCTTGCAAGTGTTGTACTTTAGGTTACTGGTCAGACATACAAATAATATAAGTCTATTGTACGTTTGGAGTTAAAAATACGAAGCTTTCTGTTTAATGAATTATTGTCAGTTTTATTGTATGAATCTAGACGCAAGATTAATTGAATGTTTGATGATGAAAGGAATAAAAGTGTGAGTGAGTGGTATGAGCAATATAAACAACAAAGACGGCAGCCTGCGGTGTTAACAAGATATTTTTGCTAGCAGAGTAGGACAGCAGTGAAAACAAATGCAGTGATACATTACGTGAGCGTGGAAGATACATGTATGTGTGTGCGTATTATGTATGTATATAGGGAGAGACGGAGAAAGGGAGAGAGAGAGACATAGACAATTAGGTAGATGTACATATATATATATATATATATATATATATATATATATATATATATATATATATATATATATATATATATATATATATATATATATATATATATATATATATATATATTTATATATATATATATATATATATTTCAAGGTTTTTAACTTTTAATTTCGTATAGTTAAAAGAAATAGAAACTTCAAACTCGATATATCCAAGATCGATTTATTTACCACTCTATGTCAACATTTCTGTGCCCAAACTTATCCAGTGACTGGTCCATTGCAACATCCTCTGGAAAATTATATATATATATATATATATATATATATATATATATATATATATATATATATATATATATACATTACATGCATGTGAGAAGGGATGACCACTAAGTGGACATCCTTGACGCTAGAAATCGTCCATCAACGGTCAAACCGCCAAAGGAAAGAATGTTCTCCAGGGAAATTCAGCGCACACCAGATCATTCTTTTCTTTCGTGGTTTGAACGTTGATGGTCGATTTCTAGCGTAAAAGATGTCCACTTAGTGGTCATCCCTTCTCACATGTATGTAATATAATTTTTCTAATTTTTCAGAATTTTCTTTATGCTAGGCGACTGGTTTTAAATTAGTGTTAATTAAATTAATATCCGATTTATCACCCTTATTATTTAAATTATATATATATATATATATATATATATATATATATATATACACACGCATATATATACCCATCCGCATATATATATATATATATATATATATATATATATATATATATATATATAGTTCGATATTTGCACATATCTATATATATTTATATGCATGCATGGATTTATGAATATCCTTGTATATGGACGTGTAAGTTATTTAACTTCTATTTTATGTAAATACAACCCAATAAATCAACGGTTATCCACCATAGGTGTACTACGTATTGAATATTCACATATGGATCATCCTGCCGCACATTCTCCAATATATTTAACCTAATTATATATAAAATATAAAAATATGTGATCGTATATTATTTTATATGTATGCATATTGATCATTGGATTTCAAAACACACACACAAACACATACATGTATTTGAGTATCGATATGTATATAACTGATGATTAACATCAATAATCAATACGTGGATTGATAACTAAGCAACACTTGTGCCTAGATATCTTTTAAAATTGTTCGTTCTAACATAAAAATGTATTTACGCCTTAAAGAACTTTAGAACCACTACGCAGATGTTCTGTGTGTCTAATTTTTTCCTTTCAGCTATGTTGTGTATATGATCAATAATCTGTAAAATTTATTTTTCCAAAGGAAAAAAGGTTCAGCTTTTGAAAAACGTGTTTATCCATAAGGATTGGAGAGAGAAAGAGAAAGAGAAAGATAGAGAGAGAGAGAGGGGGGGAAGAGAATAAAAACAGGCATGGCTGTGCGATAAAAAAAAATTACTTCTCAAACACTTGGCTTTCATTTCAGTTTCACTGCCTCTTTCCTTAGGTAGACATCTTTTACCAGCCGACAAAAACCGCCTGGGCTGTATTTGGATCTCTGAAACTGATACAATTCTCTAGTATTTATTCAGTGACTTGCTTCAAACATCTGACTGCAGCCATGCTAGAGTAACGGTGGCCTGCAGAGAGGAGACTGGTAGAGGCCGCCTACTGCTTGTCTTCCACAAACAAACTTGCAGAAACGTGTGCCTCGGAGGGGAATTTTCTAGGTGCATCCCATGGACATTCGTGACTGAATGGCATCTTATATATATATATATATATATATATATATATATATATATATATATATATATATATATATATATATATATATATATATATATAAATATATAATCAAACAATAAGCAACACGGATTTCAAAAGTGATTGCAGTACGCACGTTTCATGCTACTTCAATTTATTTAAGTAATGTGAGCATTACCTTAAATGCAATATGAAGAGCAATCTTCAGCTGCACGAAAAAAATGTAGAAAAAAAGACATATTACAAATGTGGCAACATATTAAAACCAAGTGGGAGAGAGCAGAGGAAGAATATATAAGTCCATCTTGACATAGCAGGGTCTATCAGGCTATGTCAAGATGGACTTATATATTCTTCCTCTGCTCTCTCCCACTTGGTTTTAATATGTTGCCACATTTGTAATCCGTGTTGCTTATTGTTTGATTTTAATCACCCATCCTTTTGGGATGTGATATTCGGGTGCCTTCGCATAAGTACCATATTCAAGCCTTGAATCTCTCTCTCTCTCTCTCTCTCTCTCTCTCTCTCTCTCTCTCTCTCTCTCTATATATATATATATATATATATATATATATATATATATATATATATATATATATATATATATATATACATATATATATATATATATATATATATATATATATATATATATATATATATATATATATATATGTATATGGAATTTACAAAAAAACCCCAAAAGACGAAGACGGGTGCGTAAACAACAAACAGATGTATTAGTTTAACAATTCTTGCATATATATATATATATATATATATATATATATATATATATATATATATATATATATATATATATATATATATATATCCACACACTGTTTTACTTAAAACACATATAAACTGTTTTACTCTATGCAGAAGACCCGAAAATTCTGGGGAAGGTGCCAGTCGATAAGATCGAACCAGTACGCAACTGGTACTTAATTTATCCACCCCGAAATAATGCAAGGCAAAGTCGACATCGGCGGAATTTGAACTCAAAACGTAGAGGCAGACGAAATACCGCTTGGCATTTCACCCAGCATGCTAACATTTCTGCCAGCTCACCGCGTTTATAAATTGTTATGACGGCATAATTTTCGCAGCGTAATAAATAACGGAGTGAATTCATTCGACTTTTGAATTCACTGCTACAATACAAGCAGGGTAATTATGAAAATAACGGTTTGTATTTTACTTTCCGTTCAAATTTGAAACAACGTGAACATTGTAGACAAGCACATATTCCAAAATTTTATTCTGGTAAACTAAAGCAATATAATTACACGAAGAAGCTAATGTTTACAAAACGTTTTAGATAAGTGAATGCTTCATACGCCTGAAGAGATACGACTGTAAATATTGCTCTATGTATTTATCTACTTATGTAATTTTCTAACAATTTAAGTGTGCGTATATATGCATATATATACACACATATATATATGTGTATATATATATGTATGTATGTGTGTGTGTGTACATGTATGTATATATATATATGTGTTTGTGTATGTATATATTATATATTTATATATGCACTCATACTCATGTTTATATACATACTAGCAGTATAACCCGACCTTGTCCGGGTGTGACTTATTACGCCTTCTACGATAAGTCTTGCTAGGTGAAAATCAACTAAAAAAGAAAGCCTTACAACGGAAAAACCCGTATGATATAAATATGTTCATAATTCAAAAGACGATGAAATTAATAGGGAAAGTCTGAAGGCGTAACATTATTAAGTGTACGTAAATTTCATCCGTCTAATTGGCTGTAGAAATGCTTGTGCAAAACAACTTTTTGCGCTGCCCTGATTATATATATAGCAGGGTAATCCCTTTTAGTAGGAGGTAGGATGGCAATTTCTGATGAAGCAATTGCTGGCGATCTGTTGCTACACAGTTTTGCCAGAATTCTATCAGATTAGGCAGAAGAAGTTGATGCACCATTTTGCATTATGTTCAAAGTAGCTTCTGGAATGTGGTGAATTGCTGCAGTCTGTTGCTGTCATCTTAAACTGGTTGCTTTCTTTCCCTAGCAAACTCTCTTCTTTGGAGGCATAATCTATGTATATATTAAACAGAACAACAAAAGTTATAATAGATGGCAGGGTCGGTACTTTTCACATATCTGTAATTTTTCAGATTAACACCCGCACGATTACCCAACCCTAACCCTAACCGTAACACTAACCCTAATCCTAACCCTAAACCCTAACCCTAAAACCCGAACCCTAACACCCTAGTGAAAAAATCGTGGTATATTTACCAAACATTGACGAACATGAGTTATATTGTTGTCAATGATTGTGTGTACAGGTAGAAGGTAAGAAATATAAAAGTTGTTAGAAACAACAGTCAAATCTCCTTTAAATCACACATAGTAAAGGAAATTTTAAAATGTTTACATCAATGGAAAATTTTTCGATGTGAACTTTCCAGTGCAGTAATTACACGCTCAATATATGATATAGAGAGTAAGAGTAAAAGAGGGGGAAAGAGAGAGATAGAGATAGAGAGAGAGAGAGAGAGAGAGAGAGAGAGAGAGAGAGAGAGAGAGAGAGACATAAACCCTAACACTAACACCCTAGTTAAAATCGTAGTATATTTACCAAACATTGACGAACCTGAGTTATATTGTAGTGAATGTTTTGTGAGAGAGAAGAGGAAGAGAGAGAGAGGGGAGAGAAAGGAATAGAGATGGTTGCAATGAAGAGAGAGAAAGAGAGAACGGAAGACAGTTATAAAATAGCAATGCGTGCACGTGTTTATATAAGAAACACAGAAACTAAATCTTATATCTATAATGTTGAATTGTGTATGTGTTTATGTGTATGTTATTGTCACAGATCACGTATGTGTGGATGTGTGTGTTTTTACGTTTCTATGTTATGAAAAATATGTTAGAGGTAGAGGAAAGGTATTATATTAGAGAGAGGAAGAAGAAATAAGAGTGTAAAATGTAACCAAGTTAATCTATGACTTTGTATGTATCACTTTCTCTCTCTCTCCCTCTCCCTCTTTTACTCTTACTCCCTATAACAACGCCGGTACAAGGAGAAGGGAAGGAATATAAATGTTGCTAGAAACGACAGCCAAATCTCCCTTAAATAACACAAAGTAAACGGAATTTTAAAAATCTAATTACTGCACTGGAAAGTTCAGATCGAGAAAATTCCATTGATGTAAACATTTTTACGAAAAAGTGGAAAATGTGGATTTCTATAAACTTTCAAAAAGGCTTCACACAAACACACAATTTCAGATTTATATATTAAGATGTATATATATATATATATATATATACAGAGAGAGAGAGAGAGAGAGAGAGAGAGAGAGAGAGAGAGAGTAAGACATAAAGTGAGATAGACAGAAGGATACATATATATATATATATATATATATATATATATATATATATATATATATATATATATATATATATATACATATATATATATATATATATATATATATATATATATATATATATATATATGTGTGTGTGTGTATATGTATGTATGTATGTATACGCACACGCACACACCCACACGAACACACATACGTTCTGAAATTCCTCCGATAATGACGACGAACTTTCCAGTTGACCCGATCAATAGACCAGCCTGATCGGGAAGTCGATGTACAAGTGGCTGATCACTCCACACACACACACACACACACACACACAGAAACACACACACACACACACACACACAGAAACACACACACACACACACACACAATCGCACGTACACAAATGTATACATGTATATATATATATACATATATCTTTATACACATACATATGTATTCTTACACACACACACATACATATATATATATATGTACATCTTCATATATGTGTTAAAAATAAATTTGAAATGAGGGACTGGATTGTTCAATACGATTTATTACATCATACTACAATCGTTTCGTCGGTATTCTTTCAACAAAGTATCGTAAATTTTATGTCTTGACATATTAGCTGACACATCGTATCGTTATTATTATGTAATGAGTATTAGTATGTAGCGGATCTTGAGGTAGAAACACAAGGACTCTGCTAAATCGAAACATTCCAGAGATTATACACCTCATGTACATTTACTTAATAATATTTCCCTTAAATATCAGAGTTAAAAGAAAAGAAACAAGAGTAAAATTTCGTTGGATTGTATGTTCTAAATTTTATTGAATAAGCCAATGAATAGAAAATAGAATGCGCTGATATATAAACAAGACTAAGTAATGAAATACGTCTCATAATCCTTATATTATATCTCCCAAAAACTGAAGGCCAAACGCATCAAGAAAAATACAACAACCCGAGGACATTGTACATACAAAATATTAGCAGACGAGCATGGAAAAAAAGGTGGTTTTATGTTTCGAGAAAACTCTTCGTCAGAAATAGGAGACGGAGGAAAGTCCAAGAGAGAAGGAAGATGGAGGAAAAAAATCGCCAACGATCCACACAGACACACACACACACACATTTATGTGTGTGCGTGTCCATATGTGTGTGCGTGTACATATTCATAGGAATACGTTTTTGTTTGCGTTTGTGTGAAAAAGTGTGTGTGTGTTTGTGTATGCGTGTGTGTGTGCATGCGTGCGTGCGTGCGTGTGAGATCGATCTTTGGCTCTCGCTACAAATTCACGTCATCCTATCAGTACACTTACACATACCATCTGTTCCTCAGGCATCTTTAAATGTCTTTTATTTCAGCTACTAGCCACAACTTTTTCTCTCATTGCGCCGTCAAACCCGCAATCAGGACTTGTACAGGTGAAGCTGAACAGTATGTCAAATCGCCGAAACTCAACAGCGTTAATTAATGCACCAGAATTTTGAAAAGACATTTTCGTGTATCAAGTCGCACTATAACTAAAACACATTTACCCTACGTACCACATATTACAACGACTCAAAACATATTCCCTAAAAAAAATCCACCCATCCACGCAGATTTGCCTGTCGTGAGATATTATATAGGATAACAAATACATATTTGTCAAGAGGGCGAATAATCTTGCTTCTATTTAGTGTGTTATTTATACCTCGATCAGCAAAACATATCCGATTTCATGTGAAGCGTAATCTATGTTTTTCAATACATGCTCGAGAATATTGAAAAACAGATAGTATATCTATTCTGACCTGTAGGCTTATACGTACAAAACTATTTCCGATATACGAATGCTTCAGGACGTGTTTTTTTCTCATATATATACTGAAATTAGATAGCGTAGTATATCAAATCGGCTTATATTCTTTATATATCACTTTTTTTAATGAGTGGAAGCGATAGACGTACGTGTCATAAAGCGTCTGCATGTAATTTAGTCTATTACAAAAAAAAAAAAAAATGATTCTACAACAGTTATTACTCTACGACAATGATTACAATCTTACATTATTATTATTAATAGTATTATTATTGTTGTAGTCATTATTATTATTATTATTATTATTATTATTATTATTATTATTATTATTATGGTAATAGCAAGAACAACAGTAACAGCAACTACTGTAGCTACAGTACTAAGAATAGCAACAAAAACAACGACAACAACGCCTATAGCAGCTATAATAATAATAATAATAATAATAATATTAATAATAATAATAATAATAATAATAATAATAATAATAATAATAATAATAACAATGATGATGATGATGATGAGAGAGGGAGAGAGATAGACAGAGAAGAGATAGTAGAAGAGTGTGCATTGTAATTATTATAATGTAAACTTACCTGGAAAAGATGCCTGGCGTTCGATCATATAATAGTATAAACGATATATAAAAATATGCATATATCCATACATATATCTAAATATGTAGCAGTATGCAGATTAGACACCATTAAGTAGGTTGACTTTGAGATCTTCTTTTTACTTTGCCTGATTAACACTTGCCAGTAGTTATTCTAGTTTGCTGGAAAGAAATTGGAAGCAGTTTCCAGTGAAAGTTCTGAACAATTGTCAAGATACAATTGATATTCTCTATTAACAATAATTTATCTCTGGAATGTTCTCTATACTAATCCCACTGACCTTTATTAACATTAACGATGCTGTGTTTCAAATATCATAGTTACACGAAGGCCATGGACGTACACAAAATGCGGGTATAAGATTTTTATTCAGAAACAAAGGTATTTCAAAGTACTTATTTTCGTAGAATCCGTGTAAATCTACTACTCAATACATTCTCTATCAAAGGCTGTATATTTAAGTCATCGTTGAACAAAGCTTGAACGCGTTCTTTGTCAAAAATAAGGTATGCTCTCCTTTAAAGCCAGTTATACCTCGTCCTCATTTTTCAAAATGTTATCCATTAAGATTTGTTCGACATGGGACCCCACAGGTGGAAATCGCATGCCACTAGTTTAGCTTAATCAGAACTGTATGATAGAAGGGAAACCACTGATCACTCCGAGTTGCTGATTGCCAGATTTGATGCCAAAGATTTATATGGTGTTTTCTTCGTACAAAACATCTGCTGTAGTCGTCCAACAGCCTGTATATCCGCTTCGTCAAGAATCTAATAATGGTGCGTTGCTTCTGTTTGGAATCAATTATTTACCTGTGTTGCATAAATACAGAAAGAAAAATTACTATATTGAAATAGCTACTTAACTAAAAGTGCATCAAAGTCAAAACCACCTTCGCATTACTTTTGGTACAACATTCACATGCGTTAATTATTTATTTCTATATTTGTAGCATCCGCAGTTTTGTCCTTAGATATATTATATCTGGATGACTATAAATAATTTATATGATTCTACGCTTCGCTCTGGTCTTAATGAAATATTTTGAATTCTGAAATATGTATATCTTTTTGACAGATATTTTTTCCGAGGCCATAATAAGTATTTAAAATAGAAATATACTAAAGCAATGTGCATTTATACATACACACTTGTGCGCAGACTTATATACGCACATATACATGGGCGCATTGAATGCAATGGATGACTTAACAATTTCGAATGATTTTCATAATTTCTAATTATTTCTGAAAGTTGCCATAGCCATATAACATATAATGTACAACACATAACTTCGTTGATTTTATTAGAGGCTGCTTTTTCGTTGCACATTTAAATATAATTTAGTATTCCTCTCTATAGTTATATGAAATATTATTTAACAAAACATAAATTCATTTTACGTTTATTTTGAATGTTTAAAAGTAACTGTCGTCTCTGATGAATTGTTTTTAAAATCAGTTTTTCATTAAATGGAAAATCTACAAAGGAATGCAAGATATTTTACTGTAGAGTCAACCCCCCGCTGGATCTAATTAAATCTTTGGAATAAAACACTTGTCTAATAAAACATATAGAAAGCACAAATGGGAATATTTTATTTTAGAAAATAGGAATACATCAATATCTTTCCAATTAAAATATTTCCATCATTCTTGTGAACTTCTCATAATAATTGATCGTAATTAAATATATCTTACTTTATAAACCATATCAGCATCTTATATTCGTTCTAGAAGGTATGATTATGATAAATACTAATTAGATGGATTTTTTTCGAAATTATTGAATTTAGAAGTATACAAATATTTTGGTTTGAAAATTGGAAAAATCTTACATCTGCTTTGCCTCTGGAAGATTGTTTATTTATTACATATAAAAGAAAAGTTTTGAGTATATTTCAAATATCTTCGCTGAAAGTATCGGATAATCTTGTTTGATTTGAACGAAATCTAATTTCATTAGTATAACGAGCTCAATTAAATTTGTACAACATAATAAGTCTTTTTACAGCGTAGTGCTGCAACATTTTAGATTAATATACATGAGAGAGAAGGATTGACGGATGTTTTTCAATATATAATTAGAAGATTTAATATTATAACTCATAAAGGCGGTGAGCTGGCAGAAACGTTAGCACGCCGGGCGAAATTCTTAGTGGTATTTCGTCTGTCTTTACGTTCTGAGTTCAAATTCTACTTTGCCTTTCATCCTATCGGGGTTGATAAATTACGTACTGGCGTCGATGTAATCGACTGGCCCCCTCCTCAAAAATTTCGGGACTTGTGCCTAGAGTAGAAAAGAATATTATAACTCATAAAATGTCACACAGTAATAAATGAAATTGTATGGTAAAGGACGCAATGCTCAAGAAAATTATTTGTGGGACAATTAATGCCTCAACCCCACGTTTTAATCCCATGATCATATAGTCGTTTAAACAATGAAAACAAATTGCCTCTTATGCTCGATTATAAAAGTCGATCTGCAAGGGGGATTACAAACGGGTAATCTGTTCTCCAATAAGAAAAAAAAAACCCACTTGGCTGGGAAATATTATAGCCATGAGGATGACCACATATCTGCTGTGGATGACTGTTTTGAGCGACAAGATGAAAAACCTCTTCAAGAATGTGATCCAAAGACTACATCACCGACGGGAGAATTGTATGGACCGCCTGGAGGACTCTTCTTAATAAATATCTCTCATTTCTTTACGTTCCATGAAAGTATCTTAATCAGCTTTTGAACTGTTCAGCAAGCCTCGTATATTCTATAATTTAATTGCTACACTGTTATCGATATCAGCGAAAAACTACTACTACTACTACTACTACTACTACTACTACTACTACTACTACTACTGCTGCTGCTGCTATTACTACTACTACTACTACTACTACTACTACTACTACTACTACTACTACTACTACAGTGATAGCAACAAATAACAGGCTGAACTTGCTGGCTTTTTGCCAAAATTTGAAGCCATTATCGATGATCGAAATAGTGGAATAGTTGTAGTGTTGGGGAAATTACCATGCGTTACTTTTCTGAAAGCAACATAATCTGAGTTCAAGTGACGCCGAAGTAAACTATGTCCTTTATCCCTGTGGTGTCTATAAAATAGAGTATTAGTCAATTCCAGGGGGTCAGTGGTGGTCATGGGATGCCATCCTTAGTGATGCAGCGCCACGATTTGAGGCCGCCGCACCTACAGAAATATCTGAATCACTGCGATGATGTGGGTGACGACGACGGCGAAAAGAAGGGTGAAGTGGTGTGGGCATCTTTCCTGTGATAGGTCTTTCAGCAGCTCATCTCATTGACAGAACAGCCGTCATAGGCCAAACGTAGACCAAGGTTGGGCGTTTGGTAACTGCAATCAGTTAAGAGCAAAACAAATGAGAGCAAGTGCCTGGTGTATTAACATCATCATCATCATCATTATCATTTTTATTATTGTTGTTGTCCTTGGTTTACTTCTCGGAGAACTCGATCTTGTTTACTCTGGTAAATTGTTTGAGAGGGGACAGCAACCTGCTGTCAAAGGTCTCACAGGGTTTCTTTCCGAAGATTATAAGCTTTGGTGTTTACTTGTTAAATATTGTGGGAGACATGCAGTATCCATGCACCAATCTCAAAATCCTAGCTGTCCCCAGCAGAGCAGTTTTTCGGGCTTGCTCTGCTCTCATGTCAATTCCGATTTCTTTGACACATTTCTCTTGTCAATGCTCCTCGTGCCACCTACAACTACTGGAATGACAGACACTCTCCTCATATTCCATATTCTTGCAATTTTCACTTTTAGTAGCCCGTACTTTTCAATCTTTTCTTGTTTTTTGTCATTTATACGCGACCATTTCGAAGTACGCACATTTATATCACCTACTATATATCAAACCTATGTATCTTTGTTTCTCAAGTGCCTATCAACGGCTATTCGGGATCAGTTATCTCTATATATTATCATTTCAAACATGCAACATATTTACGTCATGACGCCCTGTGTTTTACTGCTTTTTAATGATATTTAAATATCTAATGTTATTGCTGATCGTAAGGTAGAACAATAGCTATCAACACATATCCATAGCTGCCCTCTTGTCCTCAAACATTCTAAATTACATCACCAAGTGATTTGCCTACAATCTCTGATGGCGGAGATATTTCAATAAATCAAGAGTTTACATTCAATTTAGTACTTGACAATTGTGTTCTGTGTTTTCCTCGCTGAGTCATTCATTAAAGCTATACCACGATATTTTTGTGTTATCGTTGCCCTAACAGTGTTTTATAATTGTATATCGTCGTTTAACTATTTATCAACCTACAAAATGGAATTGCATACATAAAAACAGAATAATAATAAAAACAAAATGAATGAATGAAAACTAAAACAAAATTCATCACTTAAGTTTTGCAGGTGTTTTTCTTTTTATTGTTTGTAAGTAAACTAACAACAAATTTCCAAGTTAGACACTTTATAAAATCATCCTATATTTTTCACCATATTTTTTAACGTATATTTTGTTTTAGATACTTTTCTGTCATTTATCACGTGTGATCATGTAGTTACGTAGGATCCATTTCAATTTCTAGAATTACTGCTATTAATGTTTTATCTCGTGTTCTGTCAGATATTTGAATCTGTTTTTTTTTCATGAGATTCAGTGGTTTACATCTTGTTTTGCTTTTGTTTTAGATTTCTTGTGTGTATCTTGCAAGTAAAATGTTTGATGGCTTCGTATGTTATTTCAAGCTATATCCTTCTTATCTTCTCTGAACAAACGGTTGATATAGCTTCCATATGTGTCTTGTATATCCGTCCAAACTGTCTATCGTTTTTCGCACATGTCACTCGTGCAGAATATTATTAATACTTTTCTACTCTCAGTAATGAAGTTGCAGGCTCCTTTTAATAAATCCCATCGCATCCCATCCCATATATGTATGCATACACACACACACACGTATATATATATATATATATATATATATATATATGCATATAATATATATATATATATATATATATATATATATATATATACATATACATATGTATGTATATACATATACATATATATATATATATATATATATATATATATATATATATATGTATGTATATATATATATATATATATATATATATATATATATATATATATATATATATATATATATATATATATATATATATATATATATATATATATATATATACATATGTATGTATATATATATATATATATATATATATATATATATATATATATATATATATATATATATATATATATATGTATATATATATACATGTATGATATATGCATATATATATATATGTATGTATATACCAAAGTCGAACGATGGAAATGAGTGATCAACACCGCATTAATAGATATTTCTTTATTTGTGAATTAAGGCTACCATTGGCTTTTTGTTACGAAAAGTAGGAAATTATCCTTGGGGCTGAACAATTTTTCAAGGTGGTGACATGAAAAAAGGTGTGTGTCCGCGCGCCCTTGTGTGTGTGTGAGCGTGTCTGTGAGTGTGGTTGTAAAGCTGATAAAATAAATACAGCTTATAATAAAAATTCGCAGCTTTATTTTGGGTAAAATGCCAACTTCTTTCAGAGCGAAATCTTTGAAGGCCGTTCGCCTCTGACCGTCACTCACTCCCACTCGGTTTGTTGTTTTACTCCTTGATCCCCTAAAGTCAGTTAATATAAATATAAATACCGAAACGAAATACGAGATACGCTTGGACCGTAGATTCAGATGATTTTTAAAAATTATCAACATTTTCGTCGAAGTATCCCCGTATCCAAACGTCATAATATTATAGACTAACCTGGTCTTTACCTTCATATTTGCACTACGCTACCTCAATATTTACACTACACTACCTCCATATTTACACAAAATTTATCTCTTGCCGCTTCTTCCGAAAATGAAAGACTGTGAACCGCCAAGAGTGTCACTCTGAAATGAGAAAGTTACATTACGTACGGATGTCATTGTATGATTTAAAAGAAAATGCTATAGCGTTTATGACTATATTGGAAATAGCTTCTCGAGCCCCAGGCAATAATAAATTTCAACACATTACTTAATGCACCAGTATCTAGCAGCATCACTTTATTTACTCTAAATGATAATGTATATACCTGAGGAAACAGACGACCATCAACTGTTGCCTCATCGCATTCACTTCTCTAAGTTAATTGAATTATTTTGCTGTATATTTTCCTTTTAATAAAACAGCCGTTTGAGTCTTGCATATTTCTGTAAAGTTGATGGACAAGCTCTAGTTATTGCAGTGTTTGTTATTACTCACAAACTTGAAGCCAGAATTTATGACTGGCATCATATTTTGTCCATATTTCTGACAATATTTCTTTTCCCTAAAGCGATTACGGTTCTTCCTCATCCACATTATATGCAACAACTACGCTCGCTTTTTCGGATTTTCTTAACATGAATGCATCCTTAGGCATATCAAACAATCATTTTTTTTTTTCAGTTTGTATATTAATGATTTCAAATTTTTGCCACACCAGAAGAGGAGGGAATTAAGTCGATTACATCGGCGCCAGTGTTTCCCTGGAACTTAATTTATCGACACCCGAAAAGATGAAAAGGCAAAGTCAATCTCAGCGGAATTTGAACTCAGAACGTAGCGACAGGCGAAATACCGCTAACAATTCCGTCCAGCGTGCTAACGATTCTGCCACCTCACCGCCTCCTCTTCGTGTAATAATAATGCTTTCTATCGAGGTGGCGAGCTGGCAGAAACCTTAGCACGCTGGGTGAAATGCTTAGCCGTATTTCGTCTGTCTTTATGTTCTGAGTTCAAATTACGCCGAGGTCGACTTTGCCTTTCATCCTTTCGGGGTCGATAAATTAAGTACCAGTTACGCACTGGGGTCGATGTAATCGACTTAATCCGTTCGTCTGTTCTTGTTTGTTCCCTCTATGTTTAGCCCCTTGTGGGCAATGACGAAATAGGTATTTCATCTATCTTTACGTTCTGAGTTCAAATTCCGCCGATGTCGACTTTGCCTTTCACCCCTTCGGGGTCGGTAAATTAAGTACCAGTTGCGTACAAAAAGTCGATATAATTGACTGGCCCCAATCCCCCAAAATTTCGAGCCTCGTACTTAGAGTAGAAAAGAATATTACTTTCTATTATAGGCATAAGGCCTCAAATTTGGGGAGAGGGATAGTCGATTACAGCGGCCCCAGTACTCAACTTACAGCGGCCCCAGTACTTAATTTATCAATCCCGAAAGGATGAAAGGTAAAGTTGACCTCGGCGCAATTTGAACTCTAAACGTATCGAGGGGCGAAATGACGCTGAGCATTTCGTCTACCGTGCTAATAAATCTGCAGCTCGCCGTCTTTACTTTGTAAAATAATAATGCGATATCAAACATAACTAATATAAAAATTAGCACCGAAAAAGTATAAATCAGATGCTAAAAGTCACAAACATGTGACTGTTTTCCCCATTCTCTCTAATCAACTGTATCACCTGTATCGACCAGATTGTCGAATGATTTATACATCGCTGCTCACAAGATGCTCCCAGTTCTTACTTTTCTTTTCCCTCTTCACCCAAAATGTTTAACTATAACACCTTTTCATCCTGATGGTGACTTACAAAGTTTCGTATTTCAATCTCTTGTATACCATTCTTCAACTACTTGAGTCTGCTTGTCTTTGAATTTAGTCACATGTTCGGCAAAGCGTAAACTTTGCTTTGGGTATTCTTCGATTACATTGTTCACTCCGTTCTGTTCTCGAATTTCTTCATTTCGTACATTCTCTTCTATGAATATTCTTAGCATGGATAAGGCAGCAAACTGGCCGAGTCGTAAGCACGCTAAGCAAAATGTTTAGTGGTATTTCGTCCGTCTTTATACTATGAATTCAAATTCTGCCGAAGTCGACTTTGCCATACAACCTTTACGGTCCAGAAAATAAGTATCAGTTGAATACTGGGACCAATGTAAACGAAATTACTTCTCCTACCAAATTCCTGGCTTTGAGCCAAAATTTCAAATCTGTATTCTTAACATGAATGTTTCCATTAACCTTTCTATTGTTACTATTTGCCAAATATTCGGCGATATTTCTACCAATTTTAGGCATAGAAATGATTAATAACTTGTAAGAGATTAATTCTTATACACAGAATTTATGCCATTAACACACAGACTTTGCGAAATTTTAACGAGAACACTTTTGTGTTTATGAAGTAATAAACAATTCTGTGTTTATCAATTTCAAGTAAAACTAATTTATTAGCTCACTCATCTCTCTTAACAATCACTTCAAACTGCATTAAAACTTCCTTCAACCAACGCTACTTGACATACAGATTTACACAAGAGATGTAGTGTCAAGAGATCAATATTCAGTCTTAATTTATTAATATTGGTTAAGCAGTCAGCTACTTCAATTTAAGTCTCTTAGTGACTCATATATTAGCTGTGTTACTTGTGTACCATATACAATAAATGAATGAATCACAACCCATGTAATTCACATTGATAAATTAAATACTCTCATTGACTTCAGACGATTTTTTTCTCACTAAATAACAACTGTGCATTCACTATAATATGTAACACCAGTTTGTAAAGCGTTAGTGACTCTTACATACTCAAACGTGTATGTCACTAATTCGCAACACTTGCAGCACGTTCAGATTTCTATTGCTCTGCTCACGAGGAGGAAGTGGCAGGCAAAATCTTTGACACACACCGCCATTGACACACTCACTCTCAGTCTCCCCCCCTCTCTCTCTTTCTCTGTCTCGCTTATTCTACACTACACATGCACGCATACAAATCTTTTCTCTTATTATCTACTGGTTTCGCTTACTGGATTGGAATCATGCTGAAATACATCTTGGAAGCATCTATCTATCTCTATTAATCTATCTCTATTCATCCATCTACATAATGTAATCACATGTGCATCGTTGGCGATTTTCTTCCTCCGCCTTCCCCTCTTTTGGACTTTTCTCTATTTCTGAAGAAGAATTTTGCTCTAAACGTAAAGTCTTCTTTATTTTCCTTTCCTGAGTGTCTGATAATATAGTACTTGTACCACGTGGTCGCGTTGTTTTTTATTGTTTGTTCTTCTTTGTTTGGATTTACTATATATATATATATATATATATATATATATATATATATATATATATATATATATATGTATATATCACGTATAAATATATATGTATTTATAAATATATTTCTGTCTATCTATCTATCTATCTATATTTCTACAATAATAATAAATGGTAAAATTAATTTAATTAATTAATAACTAATAATTTTACGAAGTAGTTTGGTATGTTAAAATAACCTTTATCGGTAACATACAAAAATTCTATAATTATAAGCATAATTATAATTAGGGTTCAGCAAATTGCTTCACCACATACCGGAATTTAGAAATAGCAGTTAAATACTATGCCTCTACCGTAAGATATCTCCCAGACAGTTTTCACTTTATTTATAAATACCGAGGATAATATTTATTAGCTTCGCATGAAAGATTTCCGTATTTTGTTTTATTATTTGCAATGTATTTCTAGTTCCGAATATAGATGACTGAGTTTGAATGTGTACTAATTTTAGCAACTCTGTTATTTTTTTTTTACAGTAATAAATTAGATTTCATCAGTTTAGATTCTATATTTCTTACCGAAACCTTAAGAATGTTGAATAGTTTCGACAGCTTTTAAATGCCATAGTTTATACCGTGTCTAAGACTAATAATCATGAGAAAAACTCCGTAAGAGATCGTATTAACGATTTTAATGGTGATAGTGATGACGATGGTAATGTTTGATGATGAGGAGGAGGAGGATGACTACGATGACGGCGACGATGACGATGCTACTGCGGCTGCTGCTGCTGCGCCTCATGATGATGATGATGATGATGATGACGATGATGAATATGATGATTATGATGATGATGATGAATATGATGATTATAATGATGATGATGATGATGATGATAATGATCATGGTGATGATGATGATAATATAACGATAATAATAATAACAATAATAACAATAATGATAATAATAATAATAATAACAATAATAAATGCTCGGATGCAGTACCAGGCAGTGGCTCTTATGGCTTCTGATTTTAACTGATTGGAAGTGTTATCATGTACATTGTTTTGTCTTGGTATAAAAAGATGGTCTACAGCAAATATTCTGCTTAATACCACAGATTTGCTTGTCAGTTGTTTGACCTTAACCAGTTGAGCACGTCCCTTGGTTCCTGACGATATGTGCATCTCTGATCACGAGCAGAGGTAGTGGGGAGCATCATAGCCATGTGCTGAGAGGAATTCTTTGGTGCTTGAATAATTCACTTTTGGAAGCATGGGTGTTTTGCTCAACATCCTTAAACAAAACCTTATTCAGGGACCTTTTGAGCGGGATGGGCTACTTGACTCGAAGAAAATTCACTGAAGAACAGAATAAGTCCTGGGGTAGATTTCTTCGACTAAAAGCCTTTAAGGCTGTGGTCCCGCATGACCGCAGTCAAACGAGTGAGGCATGTGAAAGAATAAAAATATAAAAGAATATTCATGTGTGCGTATATATGTGCATGTGCATTTGCACGTATGTGTGCATGCGTGCTTCTGTGCGCGCGTGTAAATACATGTAACGGTTTGAACTTTCTTGCAAGTAAACCAGTTATTACTATGAGTGAAATTTGTTGTTGGCACACCGTCGCTTACGACGTCGAGGGTTCCAGTTGATCCAATCCACGGAACAGCCTGCTCGTGAAATTAATGTGCAAGTGGCTGAGCACTCCACAGACACGTGTACCCTTAACATAGTTCTCGGGGATATTCAGCGAGACAGTGTGACAAGACTGGCCCATTGAATTACAGGCACAACAGAAACAGGAAGAAAGAGTGAAAGAAAGTTGTGGTGAAAGAGTAGCAGTGTTCACCACCATCCCCTGCCGGAGCCTCGTGGAACTTTAGGTGTTTTCGCTCAATAAACACTCAGAACGCCCGGTCTGGGAATCAAAACCGCGAGTCCGCTGCGCTAACCACTGGGCCATTGCGCCTCCACGTGAGTGAAACTATGCTTGTTCATACCAAGAATTCAATTCTCCAATAATTTCCGAAGTAATCAATTTTTGAGTAGCATCAGAACGTAAATCTTAACCGTACTTCCTCTCATTGTTAACGAGAGTAATCTAATTAAAGAGACCAACCTACAATTGTCATGTTGATTCTGTTGCATATATTTAGCAAATTACAAGCTACGATAGACGTTAGCAGACATCATTTTTATGAGAATATTTTCGAAATTTAATTAACTGTTGAATGTTAGATTGTAAGAGTTCATTAAAAGATGCAAGTGGCTTAGATTCTTTTTTTTTTTTTTTGATATATATATATCGTATTTGAATTTTTAATACATATATAATTCATCGTTTGTATAATTCAGCAGAATGTTGTAGAGGTTTGGAATATTGACATTGTATGTGCCATTAATTTTGATCATAATGATGCATAATTATGAAAAGATGGATGGATGGGTGGGTGGATGGATGATGATGATATGAATGATGATCATGATGATCAGGAGGAGGAGGAGGATGATCAGGAGGAGGAGGAGGAGGAGGATCAGGAGGAAGAGGATGACGACGACGATGTCGACTACAATGATGGTGATGATGATGATCATGATGATGATGATGATGATCATGATAGAAATTGTGATAATGATGAAGACGGTGATGATGATGATGATGATGATTATGGCGGAGAAAGCGATACTGCTGCATCTGATAATGATGATGATTATGCTGCTGCTGATGATGATGATGATTATGCTGCTGCTGATGATGATGGGGAAAATTAGTGGGGGTCATGACGACCATAGCGAATTTGATGTTAATGATGACAATAATGCCGACGATAATTATGATGTTGAGGAGGAAGAGTAGGATGAACAGATGGAAGAGGAGGAGGAGGAGGGAGAGGACGGAGAGAGGGTGAGGTATATGTTGCAGGAGGGGATCTGCTTTCTTACAATGATTATCACAATCAAATTAATTCTGAGAATAACAGTCACTAGTGTTCTGCCATGCAGTCTAATTAGTAACGATCGAAAAGTCAGCCGTGAAACCATGTCATAGACTTCTATTTTAATGACAAAACTTCGCTCATTAATTTGTAGATAGAACATGCAGGATACTAACAAGAAATAATTTAAATAGTTAAAATCGAAATATTATTTTTAAAGAGGTGGTTATATCGTTTGCATGACCTATCAGTGAGATAATTGTTTAGAAATTAGAAATTGAATATAATTCGATTTGTTGTGAAGCGTCTATAATAAAACTTCACTGACCACCAGACTTTCATATAACTAACGAGCAATCACGAGAAGTCCAATATGTTCGAGTTAGTTTCGAATAGATAAACTAGTGCCAGCGGTGAATGTTTTTATATATAAATACGAATATGAAATATCGTAATTCTTGGTTAAAAAAAAAAAAAACCTAATGAAAAAAATCTAAAAACTGATAGCAAAATATAAAGAACCAAAATCAGTCGATCGATCATCTCTTCTTTCAGTCTTTTGTAGTAATTCAATATGATACATTAATATATTTATATTATTTTTTTCTCTTTCTGTTGTTTCATATATTCTTCACTATTCCTTGTGGTGTTGTTTTTGTATCGTATCTCTATCAAGGAGTCTCTATTTCTGTATGTATGTATATATGTATGTATATATATATCTTAATATATATGTGCGTATGCCTAAAATATATATGTACATATGCATATGTTTATACTTATATATATTTATATATATATATGTATGTATAAATATAAGCACAGAGACACACACTTAAATGTACACACACACACACACACACACACACACACACACACACACACACACACACACACACACACATATATATCTCTATATATATCTACATATGTATATATATATATATATCTTTCTTTAATTTGGATATCTGAGTTCGTGGATGTTGAGTTGAAGGGCACGTTGAAGGCATACGTCAATTAGTGAAGGTGGGTAGTTCCTGGTGATGAGTGTAACCTTTAGTTCATTTTGCCGTGTGTCTCTGGTGTTTGCATTAGACACTATAGTACATATCCTTTCTGCTAGGTTGAAGGGGATATTCATTCTGGTGTATCTGGGGTGGCATGAATTGAATGGTAGATACTGCTTGGAGTTCGTGGGCTTATAGTATACATCTGTTTCTATCACGTTGTTAGATTTCTTAATGAGGATGTCGAGGAAGGGAAGATGCCTATATTCTATCTTGAATTGAATGTTTACGTCAAGTCCATTTATAAGTAATTTTTTCCATATATATCAACTCGTGTGTTAGTTTCCAACCTTCTAAACACGCACGCGCTTATATATACATACACATTTTGGTGTGTGTCTCTGTTCTTTGCATATATACATATACGTACATACATGGTACTCCATTATTGCTGTAGTCACATAACTGAAATAAGTAAAACAATAAAACAATTTATGAATGCGTGTGCGTGCGTGCGCGTGTGCGTGTGGGTTTATGATTAGATGTTTGCCTGCTACCACCCCCACATGAGAACCGATGTTGGTGTGTTTACGTCGCAGCACCTTAGCAGTTCGGCGAAACAGACAGGATCAGTATGAGGATTACCAAGAGTAAATCATAGGACCGATTTCTTCGTCTAATAAACCTTTTAAGTCAATTGCGGCCATGCTGGAGCACTAAGTGATTGAAACAAGTATACATATATTACACAAATCAGCACAATTCGTCGCTATGCAACTAACAATTTTGCAGGCATCTTACATGACTTGTTTCGTCGTGCTCAGGTAGTGGAATTCAAGTTCTATAAACCGGATTCTGTGAAGTGAGCTCCAGTAGCTAGATCTCTGTATGAAACGTACTGGGTGCTGTGATGTATAACCTAAGCACTAAGTGTAAAACACCCAGACGTTGGCATGATCTTCAAAAATCTTGCTGCATTTCACATACAATTTTCTGTCGCTTTTCTGTTCTCGGTGTATACCTAAGATACTGAACTCTTTTGCTCTGGTGAAAGATTCGTCTTGCATTACGCAAAATACGGTGGATATATATTAATATGTAGGGCTGAATAATAGCCATTTCAAAAACGTCCGTCCTCTCTGCTCCACCCTGTATGTATATACATATATATATATATATATAACAAATAATACATTTCTAAATCTCTCAGAGAGACTTAAGCAGTAGTGATGCGATAAAGTAGTTGTATACTGCCAACTTAATGTGACAGTCCCAATAAGGGAATATACTACTGCTATTTAGCCCTAGGAAGCTCGACCGCCTCCTGCTAGTCTTGGCGGTCCAGCTTCTTGGGGCTAAATAGCAGTAGTATATTCTCTTATTGGGACTGTCACGTTAAGTTGGCAGTATACAAATACTTTATATAACAAACCATATTCCGTCTGTACAATTCTACACAGTAAATGTTCGATGAGACGACAGACCAGCTTTCAAAGTACCGTGCTGTGAATAAAATCTTACCTAGAAAATATCCGAAACATGCAGTTACTGAAAATCCGAAGACAGTTTGTAAAATGATTCACACGAACACAAAATTTTCCTTAATAATATAATATTCAAATAATCCAGTATTCCCATCCCGTACCACGTGTTTATACTCAAACTCCGTTTCACTTTATTTGCTTTAACCTTTCACACAAACAATGAATGTCTCAAATGTTTAAACGTTTTAAAATGATCTTGTTTTTGTTTTGTATTTCTTTTTTATATAGAAGGGAATGGGGTTGCCGTTCTGTTGCTTTCATGATTCTTTAAATTTGAAATCGTGAAAAGATGAGTTTGTACATTTCCAGCGATCAAAAAACGCTTAATTGAAAGTTTTTTTTATTTTTTTTTTCCTAATGTTCTGATAATTGCTATTTTCGTATTTTTGTACAGAGCAACTATAACTACGTTCGATAGTTTTGCTGCATGTTTGAATATATATATATATATATATATATATATATATATATATATACACCACCAGGTGGTGGTATTAAGTTAGACATGGCCTGGGCGTATACTGGCCGAAACCTATGAAATTATCAAAGTTATATATATATATATATATATATATATATATATATATATATATATATTGATAGAAAAGACAACAAAAGAAAGAAAGAGACCTCGATATTATGTAAATAGAGGAATATATATATATATATATATTTGTATAATGCACCAAATTGGCGCTACTTTTATCTCCAGGTCCTCAATTTTTTTCCCCTTTCCCCTTTTACGTTTCACTTTTTTTTCTCTCATTCTTTTTCGACTCTTTTCACGGTTTTTTTTTTAGAGAGAGAGCAACAATATTGTCTTTTGAGGCTGAAAGGTTACCTAAAAATACACAGTACTCTACACAAGCTCGTCCGACCACTACATGTTCAGAAGCATGTCACTTCGAGTGGGCCGCACTGAAATTCCGTATATATATATATATATTATATATATATATATATATATATATATATATATATATATATATATATATATATATATATATATAATATTATTTATATGTGTGTGTATATATATATATATATATATATATATATATATATATATATATATATATATATATATATATATCCATATATATATATTTATATATGCGAGTGTGTGTTTATAATGTCTGTGTATGTCTATCTTTACACAGATACACGTTGCAATTGCATGAGTGTATTTGTTTATACTTATTACATATGAATTATGATGTGAAATGTGAGTCGTTTCATTGACTTCATTTGATGGGAACAATGTATAAATCATCTACGAAGACATTAGAAAGCAATTGAATGACGAATCAACACGACGGAGAATAGAAACAAAGAAACAAACAGGAAACTAATTGCTGGAGTTGTGAGTTGGATTATCTATTTCCAATGCTGTGCCTTCCATGTTGTTATTAGCCGTTGCCAGTTCGTATTCGGAGTGGGAAAGCTTTCGCCGGAAAATATTTACAAAGATTTCGATAAGAGTGCTTCTAAAGGAAGGAGAGAACAAAAGACAGAAAATGAACACGAGGACGGAGTTGAAAAGCGTGAGCAGTTGGGCTGCTGTTGACGTAAGGAATAGTAAAATTAATCCATGTCCTCTCAACTGAAGGTTCTCCTCTAACAAATAGCAGATGTGTTCAGGTGATGTAATCAAGAAAAATGTTATGCAAATTACAGTACTAACGCATGTCATTTCGTACTCCTCAGTAGCCAGCTGACCGAAATAATTGCTTCTGTCTCCTTTGATGATTATTCCCAGAACTACAGCAATATCAAAGACAAGTAAAAGAATTAGCGGAATGTAATAATTAGCTGACATGGAGACCCAAAACCACACCAATTCGTGCATCTTGGGATTGTTTGGATTAATTTGATTGCACAATCCCGAGGTGAAGTAGGCACTCCACATGGCATGTATGTTAATAACTACAAGACCTGTGAAGACCATGGCGATGGCGACCTTTGACATGAAGACATTGCAACGCTCAGTTGCTTTTCTTGAATGCCAAAGAATAATATAACGGTCAATAACCATGCAGACTGCCAACCATGTGGCTGACGAATAGAGAACATTCCAACCGAATTGCCATAAACGGCATAGGGGATCAGAAATGTGAGGAATGTGAGTTAGTTTGCAGTATGTAATTATCCATTCTAGAGCCGGTTTTAAAATTCGAACAAATATATCAATAACGATGAAAACTCGTAAATAGAAGCCTATGGAACACTGGCGCAGATTTGACTGCCGCAGCACCACCAGTGCTAAAGAGTCACTTATCATTCCGAGCGTCAACAGAATTGGCGGGACATACGTTAATATCGGGAGTATGATTTGGTTGTATATTAAGTGCACATTCCCACCGATGTTGGGCCGTACAATGGTGGTATTTGAATCGAGAGATTCTATTGAGAAATTACTGAAAGTTGGGTAAGTTGTTTCCATTTTTGGTTCGAAAGTAACATAAAAGATTCAATCGAAATATTGAGAAAGAGAATGTTAAGATGGAAATACTAGAAAAATGTGAATAAACAATTTTCGAAAAAGTACATTAAACAAACAGACGTGAGAGATAATAATTGTGGTGGGGGTAAACACAGACTAAGTTGCGAGGTGTGTGTGTTGGGAGGGAATGAAACGGAGAGAATTGATTAAAGAATAAAAAGAGAAGAAATGAAAAGAAACCATCTGGAGGGTCAGGTATGGGGACGGGGGCATGCAAATAAAAATAACTATATCAGAAATGAAGAGAAATAAAAAGACGGAAATTGAAGAAAGCGGAATAACAAGAAGGAAAAAAATGAAAAAAAGAAAAAGACAGAGATAGAAGTAATGTTAGAAATGTAAATGTGAATCTGTCAAGTATGCTTGAAAGTCGCTCGTATGACCATTTGTATATGTGTAGGAATTGGCATATTCAGGTGTGGTCATGAAGATCAATAAAATGCAAATTGTTCATTGACTTTTCTAAATGGAAACTAGCATATTCCCATTTGATTTTTTGATCGAATCTTCGATTATTTGAAATTTAAATATTTCAATTTTTAAAATATATTTTTAATAAAGAAAAGTAATGTGTCATATCCAGGTGATGCGTTCAACAGTTCAATGAAGAAAGAATGTTTTTGGTTGGTATGGCGTTCTTTCAGTTAAGTTTCCTGAATGATTCTCTTTCTGATGTTAATATCTCTGAAAATATAAAAAGAAAACAAAAAAACTTAGTAAATACATTTGGTTTAAGGAATATTATTTATTAATGGTTCTCAAATAAAAAATAAAATTATATTAAAGGAAAGAAGACAATACAAGAAGGGTTGTATAACGTTTCAGGCAGAGCCGCCATCAAAATGAAAATATAGGGCAACCGGTGTTGAAAGCTGAATAACGTCGTATTAATGATTGAAGAAAAGGCGCAGATAGGGGAACTAAATCGTGATAAAGATAGGGAACGGCATGAGGAAGAGGATATATGGAAGAATCTGGGGGTAGTTTGAAATGCATTGTTCGATTAGCAAAAACATAGGCGTGGTGGGCGGTACTAGAGCTGTACAATTACAATAAAGACGCAAAAACACAAATATAGGCACTCATATGTACAGACACACAGACACATAGGCAATCGCATATATGTGAGGGGTCTAGTCAGTATGTGCATATATATCAGGAGGAAAGTAACCCAAACTTTCAGGCATTGCGTCTAAAGTAGAAAGGATTATTATTGTTGTTGTTGTTAAGAATTTTATCCTTTCCTGGAGACTTCCATTTGCTTGATTTCCTCAGAGTAGGTCTTTCATCTTCTGCATTGATACCATACCCTCCCACTTTTGCTCATGTAAGGAGTCTAAGTCTGTAGATATTCTATCAATCCAAGGCGCCTTTTCATTGTGTGATTTTTCTTCTGCCCAAATTTTATTCCAAAATTCCTTCACTTCTTTTGATGGGACAGACTTTACTGTAACTGGTATTTTCCCTATCTTCCTGTAAAACATTTTTGGGGTTATTTTTGAGCCTGTTGTTGTCCTTGAAGAATCTAACGCGTTTTTCATACCTTGCTATGCGGGCAGCTTTAATACATACCTTTTACTTGAAGGCTTCTATGGTGGTATCGATGTTAAATATGGTTTTCATATTATATTTTTTCTTTAATTTTCCAATTTTTGTTTTTTGGTATGCTAGTTTTGTCAAACCTAAGGTTTTTTAAACATTCTATGTCAGACCTAATTAGTTGAATTTGGTGTTGAATACGCTCTTGACAAGTATGCTTTTTGTGGAAATATTGTTGTTTTCTAATCTTTTCACCACACAGAATAGTTGAGATTTTCGCGGAAGCATAGTACAGGTGGTTGAGATCTGTAATATCAACGCCATCAGCTGAAATTATATATTTAAATGCAAAGCGGATTTTGCCAATTTTTTTCAGGTTTTGGTTAGAATTGCGAATTTTTGGGAGAGTGTCGCATTCATTCATATTGGTTTCTATAATTTCCAGCAATTCAATACTGATTTAATTTTTTCAAATCATGTAGTTCTGTGTGACTTTTATTATTATTATTATTATTATTATTATTATTATTATTATTATTGTCGTTGTTGTTAATACAATCACCATCATCGTCGTCATCGTCATCATCGTCGTCATCATCATCATCGTCATCATCATCATTGTCGTCGTCATCATCATCATCATCATCGTCATCATCATCATTGTCGCCATCGTTGTCGTCATCATCATCACCACCACCATCATCATCATCTACATCTTATGATCACTTCCATCGGCACTCTTTTAATTGACGTTCCTGAACTTTCCGTGGTTCATAATGTCGGTGTCATTGCATTTGTTTTCGTCAGTGTTCTTGCTATTCTCTCAGTTTTGATTTGCTCCATAAGTTCAAATCGAACGTTTATTTGTCAGCTAATTCGAGCTTCTGCAAATGATTTCTGTGTATTTTGTTGAGGAAGTTACAGTGAACGGAGAAATATTAATTCGGGTGCAACAGCCTCGGTACTGATCAAACGTAATTCGAAGGTATATTTTTTGATGCTTTTAAAATTCAAGCTGCATATCGTGTCATGTGATGCAAAAGAGAGGAGAACAGAACGAACTGGACGGTTATGGAAAGTGTGGTGGAATTTACATTGTGATTAAATCGACAGTTCCCCACATTAAGAACCAGCAGCAAAAATAAAATCAGTAGAAAGAATTATTTCTAATGTTGGCTCAAGGCCAACGATTTTGAGGTGAGGTGCGTGTCGAAAACGTCAGCCTCACGGCTTGAGTTCTTTGTTTTAAAGGAGCCGGAAGAATAAATGGCAAAGTTGAACTTAGAGAAATTTGATTTTGAAGTGAGGGGCGATTCGAATGCATCAGTCTCACGGCTTGAGTGGAAGTTTGTTTTAAGGAAGCCGAAAGAAGGAATGGCAAAGCTGAACACGGCGAAATTTGAATTTAGAATGAAAAGAGACGCAAGAAATACCATTAAGCGGCGAGCTGGCAGAAACGTTAGCACGCCGGGCGAAATGCTTAGCGGTATTTCGTCTGCCGCTACGTTCTGAGTTCAAATTCCGCCGAGGTCGACTTTGCCTTTCATCCTTTCGGGGTCGATAAATTAAGTACCAATTACGCACTGGGCTCGATGTAATCGACTTAATCCCTTGTTTGTCCCTTCTACGTTTAGCCCCTTCTGGGCAGTAAACAAATAAGAAATACCATTAAGCATTTTTTTCAACGTGCTAATGTCTCTATCAATTTATCGTTTTCAATAGAAGGATTAACACTAAGTGTAATATGTGCAAAAAGATTTTCAGAAGCTAAAGCAGTAGTGGCTCAAGCAATAGCAGCGGAAGTATTTTAACGTCAGCACTATCAAAGAACTAAAAGAACGATTTTTCCCGACGTTTATTATGGAACCTGGAGCTAGTATACTACATCTGACTGTCATACGAAGCACTACCCTCAGTAACATCTCTACCACATCCGATGTACCTGCCAGTACTACAAGCAGCAAAAGGCAACTACGATGGTAACATTAGCATAAGGGCTACAGCAAGAGCGCTACAATTGACACAATAATAGTTGTACAGAACTGTAGAAAGGAAAGGATGACTAACACTGATGAGGACTAATGAAACGTTTATAAGCACATTTTTCTAAGTTACCACAGAAAATTGATCCGTGTAATCCGAACTAAGATCGGTGTGTAACTCTTATTACGTGGTAAAAAAGAGAAACCAAGAAAAACGAAACAAAAACATTTATCTCCGTTTGGTATAATGATAATGAAATGTTGCTACGTAAAAGCGCGTAGCCTGGGAGCGGCTTGTAAACAACACTTGCATAACGATATCATGTCCTTTGATGTAGATGTGTTATCTACATCAAAGATATAATATCAATATTCAAATATATTTTCTTTTTTACTAGCCGCTTCCAAGTTACGCAGTTTTACGCAACAAATTTCTTTAAGCAACAATTTTCGGGATGCAAGTAATCTTGATTGTTCTCGTGAACCATCAAATACTGAAGAGACGATAGAAAATATTGGAGATAGCACTGCGTAGTATTTAAAAACCGAACAATCTATTCCCCCTAGAGCTATCACCAGGAAAACGATATCCTATTAAGGAATAATATCTACATTCGTTTGATAAACATCGTGGAAAACGCCCTAAGGGATCTGACAAGTGTCTCAGACAAATATCAAACTATGTCTTAAAGGGTTGGTGCAAGATGCTATTTTACATGTTTTTATGTACAAATTAACAGAGCCGAGAAATGTATAAACACAACAAGAAACATACATGCATGGAAATGCGCGCGCGCACACACACACACACACACACACACACACACACACACACACACACACACACACACACACACACACAAGTGATAAAGGATCAATCTGTTGAAAGATTTGTAGTAGAATGGATTATTTCCATTGTGCTTTAGGTGGTGGTGTGGTGGGAAAATCAAACAAGGATAGAAAATGGTTGAAAAGAATATTGTTTTGCTGATGTGAATATATCAGAAATTTATGATATGAAATTCTAAGGTTCTACTGAAGTCTGCTTCAAGAGTGATTCCATCCAAATTCTTCAGGTAAAATAATTTTTCGACTTAGTATTTGCAAAGAATGAAAGCTTTTTCGATGCTGATAGTAAATTGTCTTTTATTCTTAATGTTATTGCAAAAAGCTTGGTATTATGTCATTCGCTGTATGGCGGCGAGCTGGCAGAAACGTTAGCAGAAACGGGCAAAAATACCTAGCGGTATTTCGTTTACGTTCACGTTCTGAGTTCAAATTCCGCCGCGGTCAACTTTGCCTTTCATCCTTTCGGGGTCGATAATTATGCACCAGTTGCGTACTGGGGGTCGATCTAATCGACTGGCCCCTCTCCCCCAAAATTTCGGGCCTTGTGCCGAGAGTAAAAATGATAATATCATTCGCTGATCATATTAGTCGAGATATCGAATGACAAAATTAATGTTAACATAACTTGTGTGGTGGGAATGAATGTTACGTAGGAAATGAACAATGACTGCCGAGTAAGTGAAGTTTGTTCCTGTTCATGGTGTGTGCGTGTATGTGTGTGTGTGTGTGATTTATAAAGTATGTGTATTAGCCCAGTTTACGTTATATCACAGTGATTCAACAGGTAACATTCTACATTTGATGGCTGGTGTTAAACTGGAATTTAATAAGAAATCAACAAATATTTATGGATTCAGGTGTAGTTAAACGAACAATTGGTTATCTTGTAGAATTTTGAAATTTCTTCTGCGACTGTAACTTCAATAAGAATCAATTTTCAAAATAGGTGACTCAAATATTTTGTAAATGCTCGATGCCATGATGTGTTAAACTGTCTATTTGCCTTAAGAAAGAATCTCTCGCGATCGTATTTAATACTTCCCATTAACAACCTTATGAAGTGCTCCGAGCGCTGTTCATATGAACAGGGCACTTCGTTTGAAAGCCCTGAAATCTGAGAATTTTCAAATAGTTGGATTATTCATATGACGAAGACATTATCGGCCACCATCAAATGTATATCATCGTTATAATGGAAAGCTTGACTTGAAAATGGATGTTTGAGTTACCACAATATTGTATTACGCTTCGTTTTAGTGACGGTAAAACTACACAAATAATAATTAAAGCGTAGAAATGTTGGATCTAAGTAGGAACGTCGTTTCTTTTGCATTAAGGAAAAGGGGGGAAAAACCTTTCCAAATTTAAAGAGGCTCGGGATATTAAGCGTATCTAGTTCAATATTAGCAACAGATAGGGCAGTAAGTTGGCAGAATCGTTAGTGCGGCGGGCAAAATACTTGCTGGCAATTCCTGCGTCTTTACGTTTTGAGTTCAGATTTCGACGAGGTCGACTTTTCGTTTCATATATACGGGGTGGATAAAATGAGGACCAGATGAATACTGGGGGTCGATGTAATCGACGTCACTCCTTCCCTGAAATTCCTGGCCTTGTGCCAAAATATCAAACTAATATTAACCAAAGATAGGGCGGCGAGCTGACGGAAACGCACGCTGGTCGGACAAAATGCTTAGCACGGTTTCTTCCGAATCTTTACGTTCTGGGTTTGAATGCCGCAAAAATCTTCTTTGCCTTTGACTGTTTCGGAGGCGATAAAATAGGTACCAGTGAAATACTGAGGTAAATGCAATTGATTTCTCTCTTCTCAAATTTCAAGTCTCTCTTCTCAAAGTCAGGTGTATTCAATGGCGTCCTTTGTCGGCTTCGGTCATTGGAAACCGTGCTGCGGCACCGCCTTGAAAAACTCTTAACCGACTGCATTTCTTATATTTTTATAAGCCTGGGACTTACTGTATTAATCTCATTGTATCGGTGTTTTTTTGATGAACTGCTACGTTACAGGAACATTAAAAAAACAACATAGGTTGCGTAGGTTGCCAAGCGGCGGTGAAGGACACCCCTACACACATACATACATGCACGTACACACAAAAACACATATGGAGACACAGACCCATACATAGTCACACAAACCCATAAGCATAAACACACTCAAACATTCACATACAAAGAGACAAACACATGAATGTGCAGAATATATATATATATATATATATATATATATATATATATATATATATATATATATATATATATATATATATATATATATATATATATATATATATATATATATATATATACATATATATATATATATATAGTATGGTATATAGTATGGTATTATCCGAACAATTCCCAAAACAAGGTGATTAAAAATCAAAAAAAGCAACACGGATTTTTAAAGATTATTGCAGTACGCACGTTTCATGCAACTCCATTTATTTCAGTAATGCGAGCATTGCATTAAATTTAAAATGCCGAGCAATCTTCAGCTGCACAAGGATACAGAAAATTTACTGAAATTTCATTTCAGCAGAATGGACATATTACTGTGGTAACAACATGTAAACAATCTAAGTGGGAAAGAAGAATATAAAAAAAAAACACATCTTGACATAGCCAAAGCTAGCAGGCTATATATATATATATATATATATATATGAATTATATATATCAAGTGAGGACGATATTGTGTACTCAGTCTTTTCTTTACAGGATTTTCATAATTTCTTCGGATTTCTAGCTCTCGAAATGTGAGTGTTACACATTTTTGTCAGTCATTTTGTACTTTACATCATATCACACATTTTCATGTTTTTTTCCCTCTTCTTTTTTGGGATTTTCTTTGTTTCCAATTTCGTCGCTACTTTTCTCTCACTTATACATTTTTATACCTACTATATTACTACTTTTAAGTAAACATTTTTCCATGAAATCAGTTTTTCATTTGCCGAGTAGATGATTATGAGTGTAAAGACATAGAAATGCATGGCGAAACAATAATAAGCTGAATATTTAATGTGCATTGTTTTCTGTGTACATTGTGAAGATAATATGCTTTAGGTCTGTTGGCTTACAAGACTGTAATCCACTTGGAGTTAAGGTCACTTAAATGATCATTATTTCCATCGTTCTTGTGACTTAATGGAATACATACATACATACATATATATATATATATATATATATATATATATATATATATATATATATATATATATATATATACTCTCCACAATACTACTACGGCGTTATGTAATGATAGTAATGCAGATTTAATGATAGTACATCGACCTTGTCTTACTTGAGACAACTGTCGTCATAATTATATGAGGAACGCCGCTGAGCCTGATGGCAGGAAATACATTATTCGAATAATGTTGTAGTTCGTAGGTGATGATTATTCTATTAAAAAACAAACGGGAAAAAAAAGCGTGGGCTCCTTGCCAGATCTCAGGAAAAAAATATGTTTTCGAGATTGGAATAGAAACACGACAAAATTGTAGATAAAATATCCCAGTCCAGCAAGTATACTATTTGGAATATCGTTGTGCACGACGTGGTTTCGGGTTCAATCCCATTCTGCTGCGCCTTGGATGAGTGTCATCTACTGTAGTCCAAAGCCGACTGCATAACCAGTGAATATGGTAGTGTGGAAAACCGACGTATGTTCACACACACATACACGCACACATGATGCATATATATATATATATATATATATATATATATATATAAATAAGGTACTAACACACACACACACACATATATATATGGGTGCAGGATGTCACAAAACGTAAAAATCATGAACTACGAAATACGAAAACATGAAATACGAAGTAACATTAAAAACGACCCTTCTTCAGTTGTTGGCTGTTAACCTACTCCACATTTCGAGCAATTAATAACAATATGAGACTTTCAAAAAGGGTTGGTCCCACGAGCCAAAATAAAATTTGGGATTTGCACAGGGTCAAAGTTGGTAACAAAGACAGGACAGTGGAGACATACAACAACCAAACGAAAACAAACATGGAGGGTCGTTAAACCAGACGAGGTAATGTAGCGAACGCTGGTGGAATATTCTTTGAGAAGAGAAAATATAGAAGAGGAGAGAAACATGAATGCGTCTGGTCTGTACGACAGACTGAAGGAAACGAAAGACGATCACGTGGGGAAAAGAAAGATGGACGATGGACACGTGTTACATTGGAGAACCGATGCTTTGAACATTGCTCGTAGTTATTGTCTCTTTGATATAACTTACGAACCTGTAATACGTTGATGCTGCAGGGATAATTCCTATGAACAAAATATATTTGCATGACGAGACGTCGGTACTGTATATATATATATATATATATATATATATATATATATATATATATATATATATATCCATGGTCTTGTGTCATTCTATATCGTAAGACAATAATATAACCATGGCTATTAATTTATAATTTCCAGCAAATCCAACAGCTGCCTCTTTGTGGGTATATTCGAACGTTCTATGGTTTTAGCGCGTGTGTATGAATGTGTATGCGTTGTGAGTGTGTGAGTGTGGGGGGTGTGTCTTCATTCACAATATCAATTGTGTCAGCTGGTCTTGTTCTGGCTTATATCATCGTAAAATAAATTAAATTGTAAAATCACCTGTTAACATTGAAATACCAGACAAGCTCCTGGCAAGCAGATATTCTCTGACCTGCATTATATGTACTGACTTTCAATGATCTAGTGAATATTATCGGTAAACTGACTGGAAATACATCAATGGATGTTAATAATTCAGTTATTTCCTGAGGTAATAATAGCTTACTCACACACACACACACACACACACACGAGCAGACACAGGTACAAATAGACACAGACACACACACATAAACACACGCAGACACAAATACAGAGACACACAGTCACACACACGTAGACACACAGACACACATACATGTGCACGCATGCACACACTCACTCAGACACACACACACACATACAGGTATGTTTCTATGCGCGAAAATGCGAGGATGTGCTGAAAGTATCGCGAAGGACCTAGTTGGAGGCCAAGCCTTTCGAGTTCTTTTACAAGGCCGACAAAAAATGAAGGACCGCTGCAATATGCGTATGAATCTGAGACTAGAATGTTGAATACAATTACAATTAATTTATCCTCCTGCATATTCTTTTAGCCAAAACCAGAAACTATTCAGCACATGTCGTGTGTGTGTGTGTGTGTTTGTTTGTTCGTGTGTGCATACACTTATTTACACATACACGCATACGCAAACACACATATATCGTGAGAGAGTCGGGGAGAGAGGGCTACGTATAAGGTACCAATTCATGGCGACCTTTTTTCTCCAACTGTGTATTTGCTTACATATCTGTATCCAAGTATGACCGTAAGTGCTATGCATGCATTGTGTAATGTTTGCATGTATGTATGGACTGATCGTTGCCTGAAGCATATCATCTGCTTTGGTGTCTCTGTTTACAACAATAATATATGTAATATTCTCTATTGGGAGGCATTGTAGCATTGACATGTGGTGCGTCAATAAACTCTGTTGCAATCATAAGGAAAAAATAGAATGATTTTTCTTGAATACCATCTCTTTTTTATACGAGAATATTTTGGAGGACTGACAATTAGCCAATAATATCTATTAAATGCAGCTTCAGGTTACCACAAAAATGACGAGCAACATTAATTGTCTTTGCCTCATATAGTAACACAACGCCATGGCATATTTCAAGAACAGCTGTGAACAACGTGTTCGCTATAACGAAGACTATCACTGCCAACCTGTAATATGTTCATCGATAAACTGAGCTTCTTATCAGTTAGTATTAGGTTTTGTTGTTTCTTATTGTGGAGGCGCAATGGCCCAGTGGTTAGGGCATCGGACTCACAGTTGTAGGATCACGGTTTCGACTCCCAGACCAGGCGTTGTGAGTGTTTATTGAGCGAAAACACCTAAAAGCTCCACGAGGCTCCGACAGGGGATGGTGGCGAACCCTGCTGTACTCTTTCACCACAACTTTCTCTCACTCTTACTTCCTGTTTCTGTTGTTCCTGTAATTCAAAGGGTCAGCCTTGTCACACTGTGTCACGCTGAATATCCCCGAGAACTACGTTAAGGGTTCACGTGTCTGTGGAGTGCTCAGCCACTTGCACGTTAATTTCACGAGCAGACTGTTCCGTTGATCGGATCAACTGGAACCCTCGTCGTCGTAACCGATGGAGTGTTTCTTATTAGTGTCATGGATCATGTAGTCAGTCTTTATATGTGTTGACTGAAGCACTTGTAACCATGACCATAGCTTGTGACCTAGTTACACATCTCAGTATTAGTGTCATGGATCATTTAGTCAGTCTTTATATGTGTTGACTGAAGCAGTTGTAACCATGGCCAGAGCTTGGGACCTAGTTACACATCTCAGTATTATGACTTTCTAAAATTGTACAGCGATGTAACTAACCGCGCTTACTTGAAGGATGACTTGTTCCTGAGAATTGATAGGCCAGTATCAAAATCCGTTTTCCCCTCATACCTAATCAGAATACACAATATCGTTTGTTGCCTCAGTGCAAACAATTTATTGTACGTTTCTGTTTCTATTTTATACGCATTCTAACTTGTAACTCTTCGTTCCTAGGCACACGTTTTGTACATACAACTTTCATCCAACAAATAACGTCGACTTCGGAATCCTTTACTTTTCATGCTGATAGGAGTTTTCCTGTAAAAACAGCTTTGTGTCCGTCTGCTGACTTTCCTTTCTGTAACTTATCCAGATTCATCAACACTTTATGTATTTTATTCAAGTTCATTTATGTCTATTTAAATTTGTCGTGATAGGTCTATACTTTGTAAATATCAATTCGTTATATTTATATATATAATGGGCGTATAAGAGTCTTCTACCTGTGTGTGAGTAGCATTAATTTTTTACTACACGCATGTGTGTATGTTACTTGTAAACAGGAGAATTTTTTTAATATGTTTGTTCCTAGATTGTGAAAGAGGTAATCCTTGAATAACTTCCAGTATCAATAATACTGTTGCTAATCCAAAAGCCGTGTCATTTGCCTTCTCGCTTTCGCGATAACTCTGCATTTATATAATATTTTATGCAAATCTCTGTTTATCTTGTAAAGATTAAGGTCTATAGTCAGGACATAAGAATTAATAATTTACGCTGCTCACTACCTTTTCCTTAACTTTCGAGAGAATTCAAATGCGCTGCTCAACCGAGACTGCACAAGGAACGGTTTTGTTCTCTGTTCTATAGAGAATATCAGACAGATTGCGTTAGCAAAGGATTTCTGTTTACATCGGAATATAGCTCCAATGTTCCTTATTTTCAGAGATGTATATAAATGGTAGTTTTACAATGTATTTCCCAATACTGGCGCTCTCGGTGACTAGCAAGTGTAGTCTTCAATGTGACATAATGGTGACTGCCTTCATCATGCTGAGAAACAAAGCGGGTGAGACACTAATGGTTACATAATTGGGAGGAAAAACGTAATAATGTGGGTTTTACTCCTTCGATATTTCACAATCACCAATATGTGTGTAAGTCATGGTTACATTTTTAAAATATACCAATGATATGTAAACAGAGCCTATATTCAAAACAGACAAATTCCATTTATTGAAATTTAATCATCAATGACGAAGTTTTTTTTAACGAGCAGGCTGTTCCATTGATCCCATTAACTGGAACCCTCATCTCGTAACCGACGGAATGTTTCTTATTAGTGTCATGGATCATTTAGTCAGTCTTTATATGTGTTGACTGAAGCAGTTGTAACCATGGCCAGATCGTGTCTGTGAACTTCGTTTACTTTGTAATCTGTGAATATAATTCTTCTTCATAAGCTTTTCATTCAGTTCGACCTGTTGTATTCTGACTACATGACTGGTACTTAATGACTTGTGAGCCAGCAACAGCTTTCAATTTCTTAATTGCATTTCATATGCACCAAGGTATTTCTGCTGTTTACAAATTTCCCTCACCTCAAATTTGCCTGGTAGCATTTTAAAATCCAAATGTCGTATTAATTTCTCTGCTAAAGCCTTGAACATGATTTTTCTACTAAAGCCTTGAACTATCCGTAGTTGTTTAACGTCCGTCTCCTACATTTAGGAAAAAATGCCTAGAAGAACCTACATAATTGCAGAGAAGAAAATGCCAGGTCACAAACCTATGAAAGATAGGTTAACTTTCGCCCTTTGTGTCAAGGCGAGTGGAGACTTGGAGATTAAGCCGCTCCTTGTCTACCCTCCTGAAAACCCACGGGCGTTCAAGTCGTACAAAGTCCTGAATAAGTAGCTGCAGATCATGAGGGCAAACGTTAAAACCTGCGTCACCAAGAAATTCTTCTCCGAATGGATAGCCTTCTCTTCAGACCAGCAGTAATCGAAGGTCGAAAAAACAAAAAAAAATGGCTTTCCTATTTGCGTGGGGCTCAAACCTACATCCCTTTGCTAACGCGACTAAGTGAGTCACCTTTGCAGCTGTGAAGCAGCCTCCCCGTTTCTGTCAAACTTAAGAACGATAATAGCTCGTACTTGTTTTTATGTAAACATACTTTCTATATACTTTCGGTGCGAATGGTTTTTCTTTTTATATGGTACCGTGTTTTACAATCCTTTAAATAATAATAATGTTCTTAGTAATAATGTTGTTAATAATAATAATACTGTTTTTAGCTCCAGCATGAGACAGTATTTACTTTTTACTTTCTATTTTATGCTAGTAATTGGATTTAATTTTCCAATGTGTTGCCATAGTTTGAACTATGTAATAAGTAATTAACGAGACATTTAGCTGTTGTTTCTAGAAAACTGAAACATTCTTTTCATTTACCAAAATGTTATTGGAGCGACTGAAAAAACATGTTTTCCATCTTTCAAATCTCATCTCTTTCATCTCTTCATGAAAGGATCGAAGAAAAGGACTTCATTATTTGTGAATGAGGTGAAGATAGATAGCAGCTTATTTATGTAACGCATATATCCCTAAAAGTATGAAAATCGGAGAAAGAACTCGATAATTATAATAATGCAGGGTTATTTGCTCTGGAAAGATAAAAATAGAGTTCGATTTTCAGAAGTGTGAAAACAATATAGTGTAGGAGGCTTTGAACAAGATCCTTAAACAATGAAAGGAGAAAAACTATTAACAGAATCACACGAAAAGATTCATCATCGCGTGGTATAAAATAATGTAAACAAAAATATTTGTTATTTGACGCTGTGCCCAGAAAGAAATATGTCGTAAATTGCTAAATCATTTTCGTAACAAAAAAAACAAAAAAACATGAAGACAATATTCCATTCAAGAACCAAATTTAGACCCCACAATTTACAGCAAAAGTGTAGCATGTCCGTTTCAATTCATGCCAAAATTATACTCACAAAGTTAATTGATGAAGACAAAAACAAGCTAATCACGAACATGTAGAGTGAAATCACTTCGGGAAAGACTACAGAGCAACTTTAATAGCTTGTCTGTAAACTATAACGGGAATCAATAGATCAATGGATATTAGTTTTACAAAGACACGTATAAAATTTAATAGTAAGAATCTAATTACAACAAACAACATAAGAACCAACAGGATGCAAATGAGGAAAAGCCGCAAAAATCATTAAATCTCAGATGTTCAATAAATTGAGAAAACCGATCAGCAATCTGTTTTAGCAAATAACAGGTAACATTATCATTAGAAATACCTGAATAATATTGTCATTCATGTCCTCGGAGATTAGTTACAACGTAACGTAGTCACCATTTCACAAAGTAACAATGTACACTCTAATTTATAATTCATTGACGACATCAATATCAAGTACAACGATTAGCGTCCTAGGAATTATAAGAATATCTATACCAATACCAACAAAGAAAAGACAATAACATTTTCTAATATAACTCATTATAATTTAGCCTATAATTGAGACAAGCAAAATCCAATCTGCATCATTAAATTAGAGACGCCTAACAAGTTGAACATGAAGGGTACACACGTGAGCAGAGAAAGAATGAAGCACTAGATCCATATAGATGATATACATAAAATCTATTATTGCAAATGTAACACATTGGCATCGAATCGACTGTAGATAAGCTCTAACGTGAGAACGATAATGGACGTTTGATTAACAAACATAAGAAAAAAAAATGGGATTTTTGTTAATGATGCAGACGGCTAAATGAATTTAAAGATTAATTTCATAAGATATGAGAAGCAATAATCTACATATATAATCTACATATATATAATCTACATATATTTCCGACAAAATTTCAGAATTGAGATTTGACTAATGAGCTTTCATTGGGAAAATGAAATTCAAATATCATTGAATAGTTCTTCACAAACATGTTTCTTGTATGTTTGTATGTAACTGTGAATATGTTTGTATGTATTGGCTTATATTTCTCTGTCTGTTTCTCTTTCTTCGTCACTCTCTCTCTCTCCCTCTCTCTCTCTCTCTCTCTCTCTCCCTCTCTCTCTCTCTCTCTCTCTCTCTCTCTCTCTCTCTCTCTCTCCTCACATATTTGTATGTCTGTTTGCCAGTGTATGTATTTTTGCATCAATGTATCAACAATGGAACTCAATACATTTTATGTATGACATACTAATTAAAAACTGAAGCGCAGAAACCACACAAGTATGCCTGAAGCTAAATATCTAATTTTTAAACAAGCTTTTAGATTATGTCGACAGCTTTCTTATAGGATGTAAATCTCTAATTACTATTTACAAATACTGTCCATAGCCTAGTAGATCTTTACATGCAAGAAATTCGGTGCTGGGGCAAAATTATTGTCTGCATTCTTGCGTATCTCTGTCGCTTGATTTTCAATATCAGGGACATTTATGAGATGGCTTTGCTTCTCTAGAATGCCTGGGTTATAGTCTTGTTGAATTAATCTATTATACGGATTAAATATATACTTAATAGAGTAACCATTAATTAGTGTCTTCGTATACTTGGATCTGATTTTTTATTTGTTTTTTTGAATTAAAATATGTTACTGATGTAAGTATGCAATGAATATAGTAGCGTAAATAGATGTAGTCCATAAAAACATACGACGATAAAAAACAAAAATTGTGTCGTGGGAAAAAAAACGTATACTCGTAATTGATAAATAATATTTTCGAATTTTTGGCTAATAGGTGCGACGACGAGGGATGTATGTAGCCATTATGTCAGCATTGGGAAGTTTGATATTCGTCTTAACTGCCAAATAAATATAATGTAGGCTTTATTAGTTGAAATAGGAAATTCTATATATGTGTGTATACATATATATACATATATATATGTGTGTGTGTGTATGTGTGTGTGTGTGTGTGTGTGTGTGTGTGTGTGTGTGTGTGTGTTTCCTTGAGTGTCTGTGTGTAATTTGTGCTTGTCCACCACCAACGCGTAACAACTGGTGCTGGTTAGCTATCCTCCCTGTGATGTAGCGGTTTCCCCAAAACGGAACGATGGAATATGTTCCAGCCTTTTAAAAGAGTAAATACTATGGTCGATTTCTTCGAGAAAAATATTTCAAAGCAATGCCCCAACATGGTCGTACTCCAACGACCGAAACAAACAAAAGATTAAAAAAAACCCCAATTATTATGCATAATCCAAATTAAACGAGTAAACCGTTTTAGCCGGCTATAAAATCAAATATCAATTTGAAACTTCAATTATACTCCCCGTTGGAACTGTTTACTGATCTAATTGAAATTTATTAAATATGCAATTGTAGATACTAATTTCCTGATGGATATATGTATGAGTGTATTTGCATTAGAGTTGTGGAAACAGCCGTAAGAAGTCAATCAGAGAGAGAGAGACTCGAAATATATTAATTTAGTTATAGATAAATGTATTCAATTTGCTGTGAACATTCCTTTTAACCAACTTATATTTACACAAACTGGGTCCTGCTGTGGTTATTGGATTTAAGTACTAATATATTGGAATGTAACAACATATTAAAAGATTAGCTATTAAATTACGTTAATATATATTTTCATAGCACTCAAGCATTAAATCAATATATTAAAGTATACACAATGCATATGTTATTCACACACAGACATACACAGAAATAGGCAGACACACACAAACACACATGTATACACGTACAAAATTCATTCACTTACATAAGTTAATATTTACATGTATATTATATATATGCATATGTGAACAGAGTTGCACAGACAAAGGAAATGAATATATAGTGGTAAATGAATGCATATCATGTACATTAGTGTACCAAATAATGCGTCTATACATATGTATAGCTCCACTCCCTGGAGTGAAGATGGGAAAGGTATGCAGTGAAATACATATGGAAGATCCTTAGAAAGTCTAGCTCCCAGCTTAGGAATTAAAAATTATACCAACCGCCGAACTGGACGGCACTGCATAATATAAAAAAAATTCCGTCTTCTTCATCTCAGATAAGGACCCAGTATTGCAACAGCTTGAGTTTAACATCCTGCCAAGGAACCAAAGACATCTGCAAAGTGAAGATGGGGAAATGTTCAAAAAGCATCTGGACAAATTTCTGTCTGAAATCCCAAATCGGCCCCCATCATGGAAAGAGGCGCAAAGAAGATACATTAAGTACTTGTGAAATTAATTTTGGGGTCGATGTAATCGACTAGTCCCCACCCCACAAAACTTCATGCCTCGTGCCTATAACAGAGATGATTATTATTAGTGAGTGAGAGAGCAGTGCATGCCATCAAAGTGACATCATGGTAAAATATACGAAGCCCAGTGCACACATCATGATTACCTGCCTGATAAGGGTACACCAGGCACATGCATCACAACCATGTCTGTACGACATGGTGATCTCATGTCAAGATTAACAGCACATGACGTTACAGGTGGGGCCCCGTTGAAATTTTCTTCAGGTCGAGTATCCCACCCAGCTCATAAGTTTCCTGAATAAAGGCTGTTAGAAGATGTTGAACCAAAAAACCATGTTTCCAAAAGTGAATTATCCAAACTCCAAAGAATTCCTCTTGACTCATGGCTATGATGCTCTCCCATCTATCCAGAGATGCACATATTGTCAGCCACTAAGGGGTCATGTTCAACTCATTAAGGTCAAACAAATGACGAGCAAATCTGTGGTATTGAGCAGAATATTTTCTGTAGCCCATCCTTTACACCAAGACAAAAACAATGTACGTGATAACACTTCCAATCAATTAAGATGAGAAGCCATGACAGCCACTGCCTGGTATTGCATCAAGGCATTTATTATTATTACTATTATTATTATTATTATTATTATTGAGTGTATGTCATGATTAGTAGAATCATCAAAATACTTATCAATGTACGGCAAGAAATGAAATTAACGAAAAAGAGCAGCCTCATCAATTGCAAAAAGATGGATGTTTAGTATGTGATATTAACGAGACATGCAAACATTTCAAAGCATAAATAGACAACCATATAATTATACATGTGTACGTGTGTCCGTAGTAGCGTGCGCGCGCGTGTGTGGGCATGTGTGCGTGTGTGTGTATTTGGATAGATTAAGTGTTTACTTTAAGATGAAGGACAGCGGAATTCTAAAGAACAATTTGTATAGGTTACAGCTAAATGTAGAACAAATAATTGAATTTTGCAGATTTAATCTTTAGGCAAACATGTTCCGTTTACGCTCACTCAATGGACCATGAGATGAACTATTGAATATAATAGATCTAATTGTTAAAAAATATCAAACAACAGTATACATCCACACAAGCATACACACGCGCATATACAGGCATACAGCCACACATAGACGCAAAAGTTACATTTTCTGCACACAAACGTATATCTATCTATCTATTCCACATATAAAAAACAGTATATATATATCTATATATATATATATATATATATATATATATATATATATATATATATATATATGTTTATATATATATATATAGCTATTCTGTTATGTATATGTGGAATAGTGTTATAACATCCTTTTGATATATAAATATTTGTCCATAAATATAAAAATAGACGTATTTTAATCACATACATACACACAGACGCACAAACATATACATGGATATATATATATATATATATATATATATATATATATATATATATATATATATATATATATATATATATATACATATATGTATATGCATATATACATACGTGTGTATACACACACATATGTACACCTATGTGTATCTATGATTACTCGCACACACGCATATATATATATATATGATACACACACATATAAACATGTGTGTATTTAAATATATATGTATACAGTCATGTAGTCCTCCCTTTCACCTGTGTGTATGTGTATATATATATATATATATATATATATATATATATATATATATATATATATATATATACATATATGTATGTATACACACACACATACAGTCGTACATAGTGACATATTCACACATGTGTAAGTGTTAGTGTTGGTGTGAGTGTGCGTATGTGAGTGTTTGTGTGTGTATGTGAATATGAATGTTTATTGGTATGACAAAAACATGGTACGGGAGTTATTTTTTCATTTTGAATTAAATTACGTGTATGGAATTAACTGGAATTATGCAACTGTGAAGGAAAGAGAGAGAGAGAGAGAGTGAGATACGGAGACAGTGGGTGAGAAAGAGAGAGAGGTAGGAAAAGAAAGAGTGGGTCGGGGGTAGCTGAGAAGATGGAAGGGAGAATTACATTACTGTTCAAATGTTATCAATCTGAAAGAGATCTTAGATGTAAATCAAGAAAAACAGATTAATTAGATTCTTTGAACTTTAAACTAACAAACACTTCATCGACAGACATACTAGAATAAAATAAAAAGAAGACACCGAGAAGTTTGATTCCTCTTTATACATTTATACGTAGACAAAAATATTGGTCTGTCTCCCATATTCTCTGTTTCAATCTCTATACGTGTTTTCCTCTTTCAATTATATATATATATATATACATATATACGCACGCACACACACACACATACACACACACACATATATATATATATAGTTGAAATTTACAGAAAAACAAGAGAGGAAGATATGTGTATAAACAACAAACAGGTGTATTTGTTTAACGCTCGGGAAAGTGAGAAAGTATTTTTAAGTTTCGAGCGTTCGCTCTTCAACAGAAGGAATACGAGGAAACAGAGAGAGAATTTTTAAAAAAGACTTTTGGAGCTAGCTGTCAATCACGCCGATTGGCTAGATAAAGGTCGTTAGACAGGAAGGCTAGAGAAAAGGGGAGATAATAAAGTATTGGTGATCTCAAAACGAAGGTGCTCGTGCGTGTGTATGTGAGAGTGTGTATACAGTCTAGAACAGCCGGGCTTTGTTACGGCATACCTGCTCGTAACTTTTTGCTTGTGCACAAGAAGAAGAAGAAGCGTTGCTTCATCTCCCACCAATAAAATTTTGCCCCCACGGCGTTACTTTTGGCAACAAAAATTGTACCTGATACTTTTTGAACGCATCTCACATATGTACTTATTGAGAGTTTGCGAGTGTTCCTGAATGTGTGTGCGTGTGACTATGTGAGTTTGCATGCGCGTGTGTGTGTGTATGCGTGTGTATGCACACGGATGGCTTTCTGTACGTCTGCTTATGGTTTTGTCTCAACGGTAAAAGAAGAGGGGCACATTTAACGAAGGGATTCACTAAAACGACCTTCACGATCACTCTACTACACTGTGATACGGCGAAAATTTTAAAATAAAATTTATGGTGCAAAATTATCAAAATTCGACGAATTGTGGCCATTGAAAGATATTTCATGAAATTACAAAACTGAATATTTATTGATGCTTGTGGTCTCATTCCTTCCCGTTAACAGCCGTTTCTGGTCGAGAATTACATCGTCTGTATAATCTATTAATGTAGATTTTGAAAGAGAAATGATTTTTATAAACTGCAACGTTACAATGTTTGTATGTACGCATACATCATATATTACTTTCTGAATATACGCACACACACACACACACACACACATACACGCGCGCACACACACACACACACAACCCATAAACACAACGACTCACACACACACACACACACAACCCATAAACACAACGACACACACACACACACACACACACACACACACACACACACACACATATATATAATTATATCTGTAGATATCTGAGCTTATATAAGAATATACACACACACTCATATATGTATTGAGTGTATTTATATATATGTGTGGGTGTATATGCGTGTGTATACGTTTATGTATGTCCATGTAAATGTGAGTCGTATTCTTCTATGCAACTTTACAGAAGATATTAGGATTTATCCATTTATCTCTTACAAATTTTTACAATCAATTTTTATAGATTTAAAATGGAGTACGATAGTTTTAAAGCTTCAACCAATTTTAACTATTATTAACTATGTTTGTATAAAATTTGAATGATTCTGGGTTGTTTACTTCAAGAATTTATTCCAAATAACAATCTTTTAGATACCGCACATGGGCATGATGTTATCTAGATATCTAGAACTCTCTTTGGCTCCTGTTTTTATGTAAGCTACAATATATTGAATATTTACGGTCTCATCTTGGAATATGTGTTTGTAACATTGCCTACATTGTGTCGTTAAAACTTTCCATTATATAGTGTTAAGTTTGTATAAGTAATTATTTCTTACTTTATAATGTTCTGCTGAAAACATTTTCAATGTCTTTTTGTATAAATGTTATTCTTGCTTTATATTTCTCATTCCATGTTCAAGATAACAGACTAACATATATAAGGACTAATTTACGAATAAAAACCGGCTGTTAAGCAACAGTGAGGCAAACACAGATAGACACACACACACACACACACACACACACACACACACACACACACACACACACACACACACACATACACACACACACGATAGGATTCGTTCCATCTCTGTCTACCAAATCTACTCACACATTGGCTTGAGAGTATAGTAGAATACCATGGAAAAACAAGCTCCACACCACACAGTCACGTCGACGTTTATAGTGAGAAATCACGCGTGGCGACAAAAGATCTACACAATAATATGCATCGTAGTAGAAGACTATATTTACTGACTGATGCAGTTATGGAGACGCACATTCAGATTCTGTCTCAATGATATTCCCCTTGGCAATTTTTGACCTCCCCTATCTTCATCAATAAATCAAACTGTAACTTGGGTTGGTTAGGGCTTCTCCGCAACCACTGTACAGTCCGGATCATGCATGTTTTCATTTCTACATGGTGAATCATATGTAGGGCAGAAATCTTGCGAAGGGGAGTACATTGAAAAATGAATGATGTGTTAGGTTAACAACATGTGAAATTTGAATAACTAGTATCAGTTAAAAGATAGCAAAAATGTCATACATTCCTTGGCAATCATACGCGCACAATCGCGCACACACATACGAAGAATGTATACACACGTTTCTGCATCTGTCTTTCTATCTATCTATCTATCTATCTATCTCTCTATCTCTCTCTCTCTATCTAGGTACCTTTCTCTATCTAGGTAGCTATCTCTCTCTCTCTCTGTATCTATCTATCTATCTCTATCTAGGTAGCTATCTCTCTCTCTCTGTATCTATAGAGGAATATATTATTTTGTTTAAAAGAGTTCCAACACTGTCTGTTTTTTATGTTTTATTTATATTCCTGCAGAACCAATGTGGGGTATAGAATATGGAATATACAATATATAATATGATATACAATATACAATATAAAATAAAATAAAATAAAAATGGATGGCACCATGAAAGAAAGTATTGAATGTAGATGAAATATTGAGTGTTCAATATAAAGGATCAAATATATAAATATAAAAATATAAATATATATATATAAAGGCGACTCGAGTTTCAGGGCTATTTCCCTTCGTCATGGCCGGTATGACAGACTTTAACAGATATATATATATATATATATATATATATATATATATATATCTTAAAAAATAGAGCTCAAAATCGATGCATTGAAGATACTTTATTGCAGCAACAATTATAATAGCAGAAACAACAACAATAAGCCAAACCTATGCACATTTCAATAGAGTATCCAGGATAAATAAACCACATCATAAAATGTCTCATAAAATATTATAACATATTATAACACATTACAAATTACAAATTGCCGGATACTCCATCTCTTCAGGGTCGCATTATTATTGCCATCACCAAACACTACTATTATTAGCAAAACACACACATCAAAGCGGGTGAAAGAATAATCGAAGGTACGCAACCCTCCATCGCTATTTTCCTTCCTTTTGTAATTTGTAATGTGTTATAATATGTTATAATATTTTATGAGACATTTTATGATGTGGTTTATTTATCCTGGATACTCTATTGAAATGTGCATAGGTTTGGCTTATTGTTGTTGTTTCTGCTATTATAATTGTTGCTGCAATAAAGTATCTTCAATGCATCGATTTTGAGCCCTATATTTTAAGATATATATATATATATATATATATATATATACAAAAACTCACCTGTGACGTTTTTGCTAAGACTTAACAGATACTATATATTTTATAAAATTTTGTTTTATAAAAAAATATATATTTAATATATATATATATGTATATATATATATATATGCAGAGAGAGAGAGAGAGAGAGAGAGAGAGAGAGAGAGAGAGAAAGAGAGGGAGAGAAAGAGAGAGAAAGAGAGAGAAAGAGAGAGAGAAAGAGAGAGAAAGAGAGAGAAAGAGAGAGAAAGAGAGAGAGATAACAGAGAAAGAGAGAGAGAGGAAGAGATTATTTGTATCTTGGAAAGTAAAATAAAAACAAAATAGAAATACCAGTGGGAGATATAGATAATAGTAAAATGTGTAGAAATCACCATTGATGAAAATGAACAGAATCAGAAAATAGTAGAAGCGACCGACTGGATGAACATTTGAAATAAATTGAGTCTAAGCTAATGTCGATAAACATAGCATCGACAGTATAACATAAAATGGGGGAAAAAAATCAGTTAACGACAGAGAATTTGAATAAAGACGGGAGCGATGCACCGAACGAACATGAAAGGGGTAGGGAATACAAATAAGGAAAGAAAGCAAGAAATAGAGTAAGGAGATGACTGCGATTAAGAAAAAAAAAACGAAGGAATGCGGTGGATGGAATCGTATGGCGAACAGTAGGAGAGAAAAGTGATTGAATGAATGAGAGAACATCAATGAACACTGAAAAAAAGACTAACTGAAAATAGATGAATCGTAGAAATTTGACAAAGAAGAAGAATGAGTAGAGCAGATAGGGAAATAAGATGGAAGCGTGGAAGAATAAACTTGCAGTGATGAGAAAGATGGAAGCGTGAGATGATGGATAAAGGAAAATATGAAGGGGAATTTCAAATAAGTGTAGAGTCTAGGAAAAAGGAAATAATAATAATACTAACAACAACAACAACAACAACAACGACGACGACGACGACAACAACAACGACGACGACGACGACAACAACAACATCTACGATAACAACAACACGATGAGTTTTACCATTCTTCCCAATGAAAAAAATTTTGGTAAGATATATAAAGAACGATTGAATTTTAAAAATGCATGTGGATGATAATTTACAAACGAGACGAACCTACCCACCGAGAAATCAGTCAGACGGAATGTAGCGTAGATCACTATTACATATCAAAAATTACTTTGAAACATGATAAATGTACAATATAGCGTTGAAAAACTATTCATTTAAGATGGGGTATTAGTATATCTATTGACGATGTTTATCTAATGTTTTGATCACCTGTACTTTGAATGGCTAAGCTAGCATAAATTATTAATGTGTTACAGATATGTCATTGTAGTTATGAATCGAGTCTGTGAAGAGGACAAAAACAGTAATATTTCAATGTTTCAAAGAATATATATTCTTCGTATTTCTATTTAATTTACGATTATATTTAAAGATATCTCAAAATATTATCTTTCTTCTTTACTGAATTTAATATTAAAAGGTTTTTAATGCGTTTTGTGCTTCGACAAAGCTATTCATTTACACGAGCACTTAAATGAAATGTCAAAATTTGTGATGTTATAAATGAAACGTTTTCTCTACTTATTTTAGGTATAAACGCTTTAAAATTTCAAACATCTGAAAATATCAACGTACTTGAAGAGTATGCTTTAATTCTGAATCTTATCCGTCTGTCTGTCTGTCTGTCTGTCTCTCCATCTATAAATATATATATATACATATATATATATATATATAAGATAAGAGTGAAAAAACTACAGAAGGCTTGTGTTACATGGTTAAAGTATATATTTAAATTATGTCAGAAAAATGTTATAAAATCTTTTTGGTATATAAACATAGTATTTTGAGAAATAACCGGTTTCGTGTTGTCTTTTCAAATTTCTCTACTTCATTGTAATCTATATATATATATATATATATATATATATATATATATATATATATATATATATATATATATATTTATATGTACGTATATATATAAATACACACACACATATATATAGGTGCAGGAATAGCTGTGTGGTAAGTAGCTTGCTTACCAACCATATGGTTCCGGGTTCAGTCCCACTGCGTGCCACCTTGGGCAAGTGTCTTCTATAGCTTCGAGCCGACCAAAGCCTTGTGAGTGGATTTGGTAGGCGGAAACTGAAAGAAGCCCGTCGTATATATGTATATGTATGTGTGTTTGTGTTTGTGTGTCTGTGTTTGCCCCCCCCCCCTACATCGCTTGACAACCGATGCTGGTGTGTTTACGTCTCCGTAACTTAGCGGTTCGACAAAATAGACCGATTGAATAAGTACTAGCCTTACAAAGAATAAGTTCTGGGGTCGATTTGTTCGACTAAAGGCGGTGCTCTACCATGGCCGCAGTCAAATGACTGAAACAAGTAAAAGAGTAAAGAGTATATATAATTATCTCTCTCTCTTTCTCTCTATATATATATCGTTGCTATTATGCAAAAGGGTCGTAAGTCCAAAACGTTTTTTTTTTCAGCAAACGAAAAAATATATTTTTATCATTCCATAGCAAATACCGTTGTAGTATACTTTGATAATTTTTGATATCTTGGCACTTGAAACAGCTGTTGATACAATAGTTTGACCAAAAGAACCGACTACTGCAAGCAAAAATAAATATTGAAAAAACCGCACCTGGTTATATTTGGACATACCACAATTTAACATAATACCAACGATATATAAAGAATGCACCACACACACGCATATATGTATACACACACACGCACACACACACACGCACACGCACACGCACACGCACACACACACATATATATATATATAAAGTCATATCATTAGATAAAGACAAAAAGATAAGATAATTGAGGATATAATAGAAGATATTTGCCCAAGTTGCAACACATTTGAACAGAACCTGGAACTATATGGTTGGCAAGCAAACTTCCTACCTCACAGCCATGCCTGCGATCAATACATACGAAAACATATCCACTCCCCTATGAATATCAATATGAACAACACAATACGGAAATCAATAACACAGTCTATGAATATCGATAACAGTGTATATTTTGCTCTAGCAATAATTGCAGGGTGAGTAGATAGGAATTAACTGAGTAAATAGTCAGTAACATTAAGTAACGAAATAGTCTGATTTGCATACATTCCTTATGTTGCAGCATACATTGATGATTACTCCATTGTTCAAGAAAAATCTATTTTGCGACAGTCATACATACACGAAGGACGTTATACCGAAGAATATAATATCAAGGTCGAAAAATGCAGTAAGACTACAAATTAACTCCATAGTACATATTCTTAATGCTTATAGTAATGCGTTTGCACTAAAGGAGAGATTTCGTTACCGGGCTATTATTCTAGGTAATCCGTAATTAATTAATTAATGTTATATTGGGAAAAGGCACATTTGATCTTATGTTGGCATCTTATTAATCGTTACGAAAATTTGTTAATAAGCTTTTCATTGCTCAACAATATGCATAGTGATTCCTCCGAGCATAGCCTGTACATCCTGGAGTGTGCATCATATGGGTGTATGGATAAAAAATCCAGGGGAATTTATATCTATAATGTTGATGATATCAGGTAGTCGAAGAGGGTGAATGTGTTTTAATCAACAGACTTTTAACCTACAAATGTATACCCAGGTCTAAAATTGTATACTTATACTTCCATGCAAACATGCATATATATATATATATATATATATATATATATATATATATATATATATATATATATATATATATATATATATATATATATTATCTCTGTCTCACTCTCTTTCTCACACTTTATGTATATATATATATAAAGTGTGAGTGGCTGTGTGGTAAGCAGCTTGCTCACCAACCGCATGGTTCCGGGTTCAGTCCCACTGCGCGGCATCTTGGGCAAGTGCCTTCTAATGTAGGCTCGGGCCGACGAAAGTCTTGTGAGTGAATTTGGTTAACTGAAACTGAAAGAAGTCCGTCGCATACCTACATACGTATGTATGCATGCATGCATGCATGCATGTATGTATATAAAGGCACAGGCGTGATTGTGTGGACAGAAGCTTGCTTTCAAACCACATGGTTTTGTGTTCAGTCCCGTTGCGTTGGGCAAGTGTTTTCCATTAGAGCCTCGGGCCGACCACAGCCTTTTGAGTGGGTTTGGTAGACGAAAACTGTATTTTCGTATCTGTGACTGTCTCCGTAACTCAGTGGTTCGACCAATGGGACCAATAGAATAAGTACGAGGCTTACAAAGAATACGTCCTTTGGTCGAATTTTTAAACGAAATGTGGCACTCGAGAAAGACTCCAGTCTAATTTCTGAACAGATTAAAAGTATACACACACACACACACACACACACACACACACACACACACACACACACACACACACACACACACACACACACACTAACACACACACACACATATATATATATATATATATATATATATATATATATATATATATACATATATATGTATATATATATATACATTTGTGTGCGTTCGTGTGTCAGTGTGTGTGTATATGTGCATATATGTGAGTTATATATATATATATATATATATATATAACTTTTTGCAATTATACGATAACGTAGAACTATAGCTAAAACGTAGAGGTAGGAACCATTGTACTTGAAATATACATGTTTCCGTCAGTTTGGTCAGTTTTCAAACTACTTAACATATTGCAGAATGACTCTTTATAAACTAATGCGTTCATAAGTTCGTATTAGAAACATTATCTTATGATCTCTCAAGCTAAACGAGAAATGAGCTTGGGTAAGCTTCTCTTTATGGTACTAGTAAATAGCACTTCTGTTATTATATTCTATAGCAGACGACCTCGTTAAGTGATCTCAGATTAAATAAAACTAAAGCTAATTCATCGGATGTGCAACCATTTGAGATTTACCAAGAAATTCCCGTACTGGAATATGAAATGCAAACTATTTTCTTAATGATTTTCTGCAAAATTTCAATTCTGATTCTTAAGAGCTTTTAAGTGATTCTACTTGACTAGGCTTCTCTGTCTTTTGAAAACTAATAAACGTAGCATTACTGACTGATGAAATCACTTATGATTAATTATTTTTTAGATCTGTGTCTCATTCCAGTCTAGAATAGTAATTAACTGTTTCTTTAATTTTGCGTTTTTTTTTCAATTTTTGATTTATGTGTACCTTCATTGATGTATATATTAAAGAGTTTGTAATAACCTATCGTCATTATTATAGTTCCCATCATACACATACAGAGAATCGCATATTTCACCAGCGCATACGTACATATACATTTACTTTGAAATGAATTACCATTTTAGATTTCTATGCTTTTGTATCCGGTTTCCTGATAAAGCAAAGTGAAAAAAAAAAAAAAAGACAATTTTTCAAAAACCATGAAGTGATATCTGTTTAGGCGAATCATACACAACTGTGTTCAAATAGCACATGTGTGTAGTCAGATGTAATTAATAATAGAAAATTCGTTATTTGAAACATATCGAATGCCATTATTGTCTGCGTATATCTTCTGAAAAAGTAATTCCTTTGATTTTAAACAGCCATAACTTTGATAAACGTTAATTTGTTTAATGTTATTACTAACATGTGTGTGTATACTATATATATGTATATATATACACACATGTATGTGTATACTATATATATGTATATATATACACACATGTATGTATGTATGTATGTATGTATATATATATATATATATATATATATATATATATATATATATGTGTGTGGGTGTGTGTGTGTGTGTGCGTATATATATGTGTACGTATATATATATATATACAAATATAAATGTATATATATATGTATGTATAAATATGTGTACGTATATATATATATATATATATATATATAAACACACCTGCACATATGTTTTTAAACATATTGGGTTCCTGTACATTTCTTTGTAATTAAAATTCTTTCAAATATAATGTTATATATATACATACATACATTCGTATATATATATATATATATATATATATATATATATAATTCTTTTCGTTAATTCGTTGAGCTCGTTAAACATGTCTATCAATTGTAACTTTTGCTATAAATTCAATTTATTATATTGTGTCTTGTTTAGTTAATTTATTTGTTTCTAAATTTTGTTTTATTTATTTCTATGTAATATGTGGAACTTCGTTTAACACAATCTGTTATAAAGCATGTTGCAATGAGAATAAGAGAATGACAAAGGAATAGTGAAATGAGTGGCATGCCGAAAACACAGGCTGGAAATCGGTCAGAATTTGAGAAAATTTAGAAAGTCAACAGCAAAATGTTGAATACTGACTTAAAAAAAAATTATTTAAATAAATGCAAAATGATTTGGATGGAAGCAAATTATTCCAAATCAAACCGTTAATACAATAAATGTAAAACCAATTAGATAAATGTAAAACAGCGTATTCTTTGATGATTTTTACCAGAGTTATTATGATAATGAAACAAAATATACCTAGAATACAGAGATGAATTATGATTACAAAAAAAAAAAAAAGAAAGATCTTATTAGCAAATTTTCACTAATTTGCTTCAATGTAGATATTGAAATAGTTAGTAGTTAATGTGTAATTTGTTCAGAAACAGTAGATCTGAGTAGAGGATAACAGTAATAATGGCAAACATAGAGAGCTATGTTGATTCAAGGAGAGTCCTTCATTGAAGGACAGAAACTATTCTTCGTAAGAGATGCCATTTTCTTTTGCTTTTGTGCAAATGTATTCAAAGTAAGATAAAAAAAAGCATTATGAACAAAATCTGCATTAGAATTGCAGAAGAGATATGGAATAATAATAATAATAATAATAATAATAATAATAATAATAATAATAATAATAATAATTTCTGCTAAAGGCACAAGGTCTGAAATTTTGGTGGGGAGGAGAGTGGATTACATAGAGACCGGTGTGTCTCTGGTACTTAATTTATCGACCTCGAAGAATGAAAGGCAACATTAGAGAACGGGGAGAAACAGCATGGCATATTGTAAGTCAATATCTAAAATAGGCACAAGGTGATTACAAGAAACATGGCAATATGGCAGAAATGAACCCATGAGATTACTCTGAAAATTATGGCCTTGAAAAATCGAACTGTGTTTTCATTGGAGAGAATTAAAAAAACAAAGGTAAAATTTATATAAATTATTTCAAATATTGAGCAAAAGTGTACGACCGGATCCCAGATGGAGTTATAGAGAATGAAGGTTGTAAAATCCTGTGAGATGCAATGATTCAACGGGACAATAAGGTCAGATATCGGAAACCTGGCGTTATTGTAAAAAAAAAAACAATAGAAAAAGGTACTTTGTAATCGACATAACATGTCTTGGTGACTACAGGATCAAAGAAAAAGAAAATGGATAATGTAAACAACTATGATGAATTGAGTGGTAAATACGCAGTCTGTTGGCAACAAGGAGATCTGACATGATACCAGTAGTAATTAGTGGGCTTGGGATTATCACCACTCAACCACCAACATGGCTAAAAAAGATTAGTACAAACGTAAAGATAGAGCATTAAAAAAAACAACATTGCTTGGCACTCCAATAATGCTCAGGGTTCCTGAAGCATGATCAGTAAACAAATATACTTGTTTAGATGAAATTTTACATAATACCCAGGAAAATAGGCAGAGAAAATTTTCTCTCAAGAAATAATAATAATAATAATGATAATAGTGTTGATGATAATGATTTATTTTTTTGCCACAAATCAAAGATGATACGAACATCACAAGGACAGTGTGTAATTTGTATGGTGACCTCATGACAAGATGAGGAGAAAGATATGGAATAGACGGCCAAATAATATGAATGCATAAATAGTAAACAAATTATAACATGAATCATGCAGCTCTCCCGATACAGGAAAAACATTCTAGTAGGGACAATCATCGAATCCCAGAGATCCAGGATTAACCTACAAAGGGACGAGCCCTAGACCAAAGTTTTTTTGCTCCAATCAACAGAAATATTGGTAGAATTGGTAAAGTCACTCTAAATAATTTTGTGGCAAAATCTCTCGGAGGCTTTCAATGGATATTATTGAACTTAAAGTTGGCTACTACTTTATTTCCTCGAACCCGAAATTTCATAAGGAAAGATAACTTCGTTGGGGACTTAAATTTTCTAGGGTTGGCCATAAAATACTTAGTGTGATATTGGACGAAAGTGTAACGAAATTGCTAGATAAACTAGTTTCCAATATGTCTAGTATTATGTTAGAAATCTCTAAGAAAGTACCACGTACAAGGACCTACTATCAATCAAATCTATAAAAGAAATGCTGGTAGGTAACGATTTGCCGTAAAAGAGTTCCGAAATCTATTTATTAATGTTGTCTTTCCAACATTTCAACTCAACAGTAGCCATACACGCTTCTTTGATATTGATGTTCGTAAGTACGCCAGAAAATCAATTGCCATCCAATATATACATATACATTGATCTAAGAAACTGCCTAATATGTTTAATGACGAAAATGTAAGAATAAAGCCACAGGAAGAAATATGGTTTAACCAATGATAACTCACCAGGAAAGAATGCCTTAGTATTGCCAATAATGCATAGCACTCAATAAGGCACATATAAATAGAATATTAATCCCTTTGTTGATGTAGAAATTCAGTATTAATATGGTAACAGAAAAGAAATTGCGATACGAATACAGACGCGATAAAGTGAATGAAATTCCACGATATTTATAGTATGGATGAAAATTGTCGGCTGAAACAACAAATCTAATTATGTCAACGTGCGGTAAAATATGCTTAGGGAAATAGTAAAATTGAGACAAACAACAGCACTATCATTCGACTCTAGTTCCTTGTAGAAAAGCTGTGATTTCCGTTTATTCCGAGAAAATAAAAAAAAAATAATCAAAGACAAAGAAAAGAAAGAGATTTAAAAAGAATAAATATATGAAGGATCGATGTTTCAAACATTCGGCAATTGTGTACAATGACAGTGGGGAAAAGTGAGAACTATTAGTAATAAGATTTGGCAAAAAATATTTCTCTTGTATTATAAACGCTGAGAGAAAACTAGACAGGGCTTATGAAAGCAAGCATACAGACGACTTCATACAGAAAAAAATTATAAAATATTCGTCGCCTATTCAATAACAATTCTTGGCAAATATATCAACACATACATACATATATATATATATATATATATATATATATATATATATATATATATATATATATATATATATATATATATATATATATATATATATATATATATATTTAATACCCACGGAAGGGAAGAGGAGAAGCACTGATGTTACTTTCTAGGCCTACTTTGATGAGAAAGAGAAATATTTTCCAAACGCTTGTATGCTTTTGCTTCAAGGTCACCTCTCTTAACATAACTCCGATAAAGAAACCCCTTGCGATAAACGACGATGCAGCTCACACTAAACGATGAAAGACCAATCAAATTACGATGGACGGAAACCTTTGTGAACAACAAAATAACACAAGAAAATATTAATATTCATATTTAAACATGACCTTATCAACAAAACAGAAAATACATCGAGAAATTGCTTCATAGTATAATGATAATGGAATCCCTAGAATGTAGTGTATATTCTAATGAATCTAATATATACAGCGGTTGAAAGAAATATATTGCAGGACTGGGAAATTAGAAAGACAAGAGAAAATTTATTTTTAGAAAGAATCAATGGGAATATATATTAATATATCTAGTGCTGTCTGTTTGTACTTGCACTCTTCTTCCGTATTAACATAGTAAAACTAGAGAGAGAGAGAGAGAGAGAGAGAGAGAAAGAGAGAGAGAGTTAGAGAGAGAGAGAGAGAGAGAGAGAGAGAGAGAGAGAGAGAGAGAGTGACTTCGTTATTGTACTTAGTTTGCAAGGTTCTTGATGCGAATTCGTGTGTTGAAACAAATCTTGTGTCTCGAGAGGGACACACTCGTTCAATATCAATCATTTATTGTCAATCCATATTTAATCAAACTAATTAATCGATATTTTGTTTAAATGTGATGGTTAAACAATCTCCCTTCAAGAGACAGGGTACATAATTCAAGAGGTCGTTGCTAGTGATGAAAAGAACTTTGACTAACGACAGATTGATTGTTTAAGATGCACATTAATCAAACGATCGGTTAGTTAGTTGGACGGATACTAAACGAATTGACTAAAAATGAAGAACTAACATTGAACCTGTACGTGTGTAAGTGTTATCGGCATCATGACCTTCCCAATATGCAACTATATACAGAGAGAAACTGTGCCAACAAATTACAAGTTCTGAATATTTTAGCAATAAATCTAGGCTAAGTTTAGTTCTCATCTAATATTAGTGATTGATGCGATTGGGGTAACTGGCAATAGTAATTTTAGATTTTCGATCAATTTTCATCTAGATGAACGAGGAATATACAACAGATATAATACATACAAAGCGCCGCAAAAATTGTACAAGACATATACATATACATACATAGATAGATACTTATCCATTTTCTTTTGCTTTGATCCTGTAGTCACCAAGACATGTTATGTCGATTACAAAGTACCTTTTTCTATTGTTTTTTTTTTTACAATAACGCCAGGTTTCCGATATCTGACCTTATGGTCCCGTTGAATCATTGCATCTCACAGGATTTTACAACCTTCATTCTCTATAACTCCATCTGGGATCCGGTCGTACACTTTTGCTCAATATTTGAAATAATTTATATAAATTTTACCTTTGTTTTTTTAATTCTCTCCAATGAAAACACAGTTCGATTTTTCAAGGCCATAATTTTCAGAGTAATCTCATGGGTTCATTTCTGCCATATTGCCATGTTTCTTGTAATCACCTTGTGCCTATGAATATATATATATATATATATATATATATATATATATGTGTGTGTGTACATACATATATAAATCTATAAATATATATATATATATATATATATATATATATATATATATATATATGTGTGTGTGTGTACATACATATATAAACATGTTTATATATGTATGTACACATATATATATATACACATATATATTTGTGAGTGCGTGTGCGTGTGTGTGAAAACTTACATGTATGCATATGTACCTGTACGTAAATGAACTGAAGCAAATTCTAACTTGCACGGAGTCCAAAATAACATGACCTACATTTTCGTAAAAAGGAGAAGATTAGTTAGTGTCCATTGAACAGAGTTAATGCTACAATACATATCTAATTACATTGAAAAGGCTACAATCTTGACACATCTCCAACATCGTTTCATACATCATCAAAAACAGATTAAAATTTCTTCATTTCCTTTTCTCAGCAACATCAACTTTGACGGTTCTGATAAATATTCCGATCTATTTTCTGATTTCAATCTTCACAATTATGTCTTCTCTAAAGGTATATCTCCTAGCAATAAATTAAATACATTTTTCATGAAGTATGTGTTTTTTCTTAATGTAGATGTCTCGTCAGATGTTCTTGAATAGTGTTCGAATCGAATATTCCTATAATCATTTAGTAATTATTGTTGTGTAGCCCACTTAGACCATCTCTCTCATCTTCATCAAAAGACACTTTAACTCTTACGTTAAAAGTTTTCACTCTACAATTAAGAAATGTAGAGACGAGTTTAGTGAATTGTTCCTATCGTGAGAATCATGTATTCTATTGCTGAATCCGTATTCAACTTCTTTCTTACCGTCTCATATTATTGTAAGACGCTTGTATTCTAGCAGAGGATTTTTTCTCCTTTATTTAGTAATTCTTGTTCATGCAGCCCATTTGCTTTGAGCCTTGTTTATCATTTGACGAATGAAGGAATTTCTTCAGACGAAATAATGAGGACATCTTAGGTGCCTACATTTATTACATCACAATACTGTACAGATGGAACCGAAATGAAATTTGGTTGTCATATCTTGCAATACAGGAGACCTCTGAGAGGTTCCATAATCGATCTTACCTCTCCATTTTAAACGATTATACTTCATAGATTAAGTGGAAACTAGGTTTGTCATTTTAAATAAGATTTTATATTAGTTAGCATTATGTGTCATCTAATCGAGATAAAATAAGCATCTGACTTGTATTACAGTCAATTTAATTTTTTAATCAGTAACAATATAAAGTGTGTGGTTATCGTGTTCAGTCACGAAGCAGAAGGAGAGCACGCTAATTCATTTAAAACGTTTAGTTTAGTCCCCTAACAGAATTTAAAATCAGTCGATGTGATTGGTATCGTTGCTTTTCGCAAAAATAAATGAAAAACTAAACGTTTAACTTTAGTTCAGTTCAAATATTCGAAATAACTGCTAAATCTCCAGCAATAGAGACAACACACTCTTGAGATATAAAAAAGGAAGGTTGTGCATTTCTAAGTAAAATAAAAAGGAGACAGCACATCCTGGCTGAGACGTCTTTTATCTCATGTGGGATGACTGGGAGATTTTGACTGAAATCAGTAGAGTACAAGTCTATGGCGCCCCTCCTCCAAATAAGGTTTGTAAGATGGGATCGAAATCTTCAATTGCAAGTCTGTTAAATAGTGAACATTAATCTGGAACATTTTCGAGGTCATCATGGCAAACATAACTACCATTATGTGTAATTTGTGACGCGACTTAAATGTATGATGAGCAGTGCTGCCCCCATGTGAGAAAAATGCAAACAATTCTGGGTGGGAGTTACAGTACAATAGCGGTTTCCCTCTGTGAACGCAAATTGCCTGGCAAACAGTGTGAAAAAACAATTTCGCTTTTTCAAATAGTTTCAAGGACAACTTTTCTGAGCGAGTCAAATATTACTAAAAGTTGATCCATATGTAAGCTGCTTTTTAACTGTAATCCAGATTTTTGGGATAATTTAAATTTATTAAATTTGTTGGAAAATTTGTTCCGCTGGATGAAAGATATGATGGTCTGAAGTAGCTCTTGACTGCGAATTACATCTCCTACGTCTGATATCTGTACACTTTGCATGATATTTGGCAGTTATGAACTGAATAATAGATTCCTTGCAGACCAGTGCTCACTAGACATGTTGGAGATAAAATCCCGGTGAGTGTTTTTTTTCTATCTTGTAGTTCTTGTATCGCATGTCTTCCTCATTCATGCCTGGTTATTGTTTGAAGTACCAGAGAATGTTATTGTAATAGTAGGTACTCATCAATATTTGGACAATGAGTCTTCAGGCCCTCCCAAACTAGCTTTGTGGTTTACATCGTCTTGCAAAAGACATATAAAATAGTTATTTCTCTGTATGCAGCAGAAAGTTAAATAATCGGTTTGGAGGGCCACGATTAAGTTGAACAATGGATACTTTACAGGAACCGTCTGAGATTTTAATATGTCTGAGCAAAAGTGTGTAACATAATGGTTAGCGTTTTAAGCTCAGGATGATAAGTTCGAGAGCTCGATTTCAAGAGGTGCGTTCTGCTCTGGAGCAAAATACTTTATTTCACGATGCTCCAATCCACTCAACGATCGAAAATGCGTCCTACATGTACTAAGTCGTAATTGTATTTTTTAAGGACAGCTTTGTAGCTTCCTGTGCCACGCTGAATGTCTCTGACAAATACTTTAAGTTACGTGTGTCTGTGGAGTACTCAGCCATTTGAACGGTAATTTCATGTGCAGGCAGTTCCGTCGATCAGATCAAATGGAATACTCATCATCGCAACCGACGGAGTGCCAGATAAATATGTCTGAGATATAAATATTTTTTGAGATTTAAATGTCATTGAAATTCCCTATTGAAAGTTTGTATATTACTAAAGATAGCAGGCGTTCTCAAACAACACGGATGATATGACATCTGGTTAACCTCAAGAGCTCAACCCATTATTGTAAAAATTCAAAGATACCATTAAAGGCACAATATGCAGATAACGTGATATATTTTCAAATGCTGTCTTTTTAAAAATTTCTCGCTAAAAAAAGAAACATTTAAAATGTTACTGTATACATTTAAGTACAATAATAGATGAAGAATGAGGACTGCATTATTTCATGTGTAAATATGCTATTGTTTCGACAATATAAAGGTATTATACTAATTTACTTTGTAAATTTTATAAAAGATCGTAAAAATTTAAAGCACGATTTATCACAAATAACACCTGAATACGCTACAAATTTAAACATTCAAATGTCAAAGAATGCAAAAGGAAAAACAAAAACAAAGAAAGAATTATCTTCCTTGATATTTCAAACCGATATCTTACTTTCAGAAAATATGACTTTTAAATGTGGAATTTAAATAAAATGTCGGATATCTAAATGAATATCCCTCTCTGATCCTCTCTCTCACGATACGTACATACACACAAACACGCGCGTATACTCACACACAATGTTTATCTATGTGCATGTGTGACAGTGTACATGCATTTGTATGTGTTTCAATTTATTCAGTTTTTATAACTCTATCGATATTTATATATATCGAAGGAGAATGTTAGAAAGAGAACTTGTGATAGATATATTGACAAAATTTCATTCTACGTTTTTCATAAGAGATAGAGATGAGAGAGTACATATAGGGAGAAAAAAAATTGGGAAAAGTATTCCGAAACTATTCAATTCCAAACTTTTGAACGCGCTGTAGTGAAGATTATCGCTGAATTAGGCAATTCACAATAGAATATATTTTAGATAGAATGTCTGCAATCTCTAGACCACACTCATCCCAAATATACAAATATATCGCCTTTTACTAAACACTGATTCATGCAAGAAGAGAAGACAAAGGAAAACCGAATCATATTTAGATGGATAAAAAATATATAGATAAATATATATATTATGCTCACAGACATACAAATACAAACACACCGGCATACAATTATGTATATATATATATATATATATATATATATATATATGGAATGGGAATATCATAAAAGTTTCACGACCACATGTTGCCAGTGGTATTCCATTCCATAAACTTTACAACCTGAATGAAATTGAGAGAAAACGCAAAGAAAAGGATTTTATTAAGAAATTCAAACCCACTCTTAACAAACAATGATTACATTTATCTTACTTGGGGGCTAAAAATATTATCTATATATATATATACATATATATATATATATATATACATATATATATATATATACATATATATATATATATACATATATATATATATATATACATATATATATATATATACATATGAGTGAGTGAGTGAGTGAGTGAGTGTGTGTGTGTGTGTGTGAACACGAGGCTGGACTTCCCTATGCCATTAAGAACTTCTTTTGGGAATAATAAGCCTCGAGATTCGTTCCAAAATCAGCACATTTCTAAGGAGATTATTCGAGTAACTAAAGTATTTAGAAAAGCGGGTGTATGTCTCAATTTTTTGGTTGTCACCCAAAATAGTAGATATGATATATTGTGGAGCAAGTGAATCATAGCGAAAATTGAAGTGCTTTCCCAAAATAAAGACATGACTTCAAACATTATATGTTTTGAGCGGGTTTTATAGAAATTACAAATCTTAACTGTGTATCGTGTTCGCCAGAAGCTAAACATTTCTGAATAAGTTTTACCGTTTGAATTCCACCAACGAATCATTTTAAGGATTTCAAATCAAGAAAAGTTTACTTTTCAAATTTTATACAAAATCTTATTTTATGCATGGGAAATTTTCAAATTTGTTAGGCAACGCTATTGCTTCTTTGTATTTCGGAACTTGTGCATGTTTGCACCTGAATGCACACACAACGATTAGATACATTATTTCTCTATCTCACTCCTTTCCTTTCTTTCTCGCTTTGTGTAAATGTGTGTATATATGTATATATATATATATATATATATATATATATATATATATATATATATATATATATATATATATATATATATATATATATATTTGTGTGTGTGTGTATGTATATCATATTTAGATATACATAAACGAAGACATGTGTGAATATATGTGTCTGTGTGAATATATATATTTATATATAACTAAATATTTATATCATGTTTAGATATACCTAAACGAAGATATATATGTGTGAAAAAATATATATATACATATATATATATATATATATATATATAAACATGTATTCATATAACAATCTATATATATATAGAGAGAGATTGTCATATAAATACATGTATATATATACATACATATATATATATATACTGTAACCTCGTGGTTACAGCTCGCCGCCTTAAATACTCTTTTCTACTCTCGTCATAAAGCCCAACATTTACTGGGACGGGTCCAGTCGATTAGATCGCCCCTGATACGCAACTGGTATTTAATCTATCGACTCCGAAAGGATGAAAGTCAACCTCGGTGGAATTTGAACTCAGAACATAAAGACAGACGAAATACAGCTAAGCATTTCGCGCGGCGTGCTAACGTTTCTGCCAACTCAAAGCCTTTCTCGAAATTAATATTGATTTCTTTATTACCGACAGGGGGCTAAACATAGAGGGGCAAACAAGGACAGACAAAGGGATTAAGTCGATCACATCGATCCCAGTGCGTAACTGGTACTTAATTTATCGACCCTGAAAGGATGTAAGGCAAAGTCGATCTCGGCGGAATTAGAACTGAGAACGCAGCGACATACAAAATACCTCTAAGCATTTCCCCCGGTGTGCTAACGTTTCTGCCAGCTCGCCGCCTTCAAGGGACACAGCATTGCATACAGGTGCCTTAATGAATGGGTGTTCTATAATTCATTTCAGGGGGAAGTGGAAATTGGCTGAGAGAGACTAAGAAAGATGAAGCGGAATGAAAGAAAAGAGAAAAGAAAAGAGGAAATATAGACTTATGTAAAATAGAAGGTGAGAAAAAATAGGAGGAAAAAGAATAGAGAAAAGAAGATAGAAAAAAAGAACAAAGACAAAGAGGTAGAGAGGAAAAGGGAGAAAAGCATGAAGAATGAATAAGAGGAAAAACTAAGTTGGACAACTAGAAAGAGGGTAAATATAAATATATGAAGAACATGATAAAGTAAGGGGAATGAATGAATACATAAATAAATACACCAATGAGATAGAGGACTATACAGATACTTTAACGCCCCCTCCCCCAATATATATATAAATGAATGCCATGTGTGCGCATGCGTGTGTATTATTTTACACGCCCATTTTAATGCAAATATTTTTTAAATAAACCATATGAAGCTCACATAAAAAAAGTTCTATCAACAGATCCTCAGATACATACTACTGATTTTTTTGTTTGTATTAACCAAATATTCGAGGCACTTTCCTATTCAATGCAACAGTGTTATCTTAGTAAAACATGACATACGTTATTCCCTTGTTGGCTGGTTGCTACCGTTGCCTCTTATAGATCAGATTGCCTTTCCAAGTTGATAAGCTCGAATTTGGTTACATTAATCCATATTCTGTTTGGAAAATTCATTCAAATATGCATTGCAATATATAGAGATTTTGAAAAACCATTCATTAATACATATATATATATATATATATACGTTATTATTATTATTATTATTATATATATATATATATATATATATATATATATATATATATATATATATATATATATATACACACATATATATATATATATATATATATATATATATATATATATACATATATATATATATATATATATATATATATATATATACATATATATATGTATATACACACGTTATTATATAAATGCATTATTTAAATTCTTTGTTGCCCTTTTTCTCCATTTTCACAAAGCTTGCAACCATTAACTGACATTGCAAACCAGAATATTCAACCGTTCATGAATTACATGCGAGGTTGGTGTTAAGAGCAAAATCCAGTGGAAGTAGAGAGCAGTGCCAGAAATAAGGATAATGAAATTTCATTTCTCTAATCTACGCTACACAAATATTTCCTGGCTGTACACTTCATCTCATAACTCAGAATCAAAAGACAAAGACCAGATGAGATTAATGCATATATATTTTAAGAGAAGACTAAGAAAGACTTGGTTTCCAATGCGCTTGATTGCGAAGAAATATAACTTAGTTCTCATCTTCAACAAGAAATTTGATGATTGCGTAGTGATGCAAGAAAAACCAAAAGCTTTACTATGTGTCTGGGTGGAAACGCTGCAGTATTGAAAGAAAATCATACATTTTTGACTGACAAGAACGAGCCCGTATCCCTCAATGACAGCCGGATGTGTGATGTTATACAGGAATATATAGATAACTGTACGGAGCGGATGTTGAGTCATCAAAATGACTGGATACCAGTATCTAATTTGAAACCCTGACTAATCTGAGACCTTGCAATGCTTTAACGAAATACTAATAGCAGCGGCTAAAATACAATTACTTCTATTTAATCCCAAATTCTCAGACACCGAAGTGATCTACAAGGAAATTAGTTCAGCCGACACTCTCACCTTATCAATATCATAATCTTTCCAAGAATAATGTCTATTGAAATATTGAAAAATTTGTTTTAATGCTGTGGAAGAAGTATTTTTTACTTATCCCTACTTTTCTGAATTTAAGTTTTGTTATTGCTCCAAGATAGTGATCTGCTATCTGTGGACATTATATTACAAAGTATTAATGTGTATATTTTGAGTGAAAACATCAAATATATATGTATATATATATCACAAGGTGATAGATACATATGTACGCACGTTTGTATGTATGTATGTATATATTTATGTATAAACAGATTTACGATGTTTTCGCAGAGCAATGCTTTTTACATTGAAAAACATCATTACAGCTGGGATTCGGATAAGAAACATTACTACTTCTTAGAAATATTACATACAAATCTAAAACCTTTGCACCATATTTAAATAAATAAGAGACGAAAATATTTATGACGACAAAACCAAAGAATAAATATTCAGCAAAAGTGAGAGAGTAAACGAAAAAGATTTTTAAAAGCCAACTTATATGAACAAATGAGGAAGATACTAACACTTTATGTGAGGTTGTGTTTGCTACTATTGCGTACGTATATATATATATATATATATATATATATATATATATATATATATATATTCACACGCACACATACGCATGTGTGTATGTGTTTTCGTGTAGAAACAAACACTCCCCGGAAAAGTATGTAAGATTAAATAGTGGTATCCATTAAAAGTTGATAAATCGGAATTGTAATAATACATTCTACATGGCATGCATAAATATGAGGTTATGTTTAGCGTAAAACGTTTGGAAAAGTAAATATCAAACCCATGCACTTACATCCATCCATACACACATATTTGTGTGTGTGTGTGCATATGTATGTATGTATATATATATATATATATATATATATATATACCTTTCTAACAGTCTATTTATCTCTATCTATCTCTCTCTCTCTCTCTATATATATATATATATATATATATACATGTATGTACGTATGTATACACGCGTATATTTATACTATTTAAGTTACGTAAACAGAATCAATTACTATGGAATCTTAACAGAAAATTCAAGTTATCTGCGAATGTACGACTTGGCAATTATTCATTCTATATGCATCACAACTGTAAATTCGATCACTGAAATTTATAAAAAAAAAAAAGATATTAGTAGGACTTTGGTGTGTTGCAAGAAGACAGGCAATTATAGAAGTCTACAAGATCACATAGTTAATAGATTCTTTAATATCATTCAGAGTTTCTTTTGAAATTTCCCTGCAACTTTGATCTGGAAGTTATATTTTGTTCAGTCATTTAATACAGTAACTCATTTATAATTAACTAAATATGATGTATCTTGAATTATATGGCTTTAATACGAAGTCAGTCGTTTAAATTTTGTAGTGCAGTTAATTGACCATTCTGTTTGGGTATTTATGAAGTATTGATCTTATTCTGAAAATTTATGGTCTTTTAAATTTCTCATTCCTCGAATCTTTAGTCCATTCCTTATCTTTCCCTCTCCTCTCTCAGGATATTCTCTGCAGGCAAATTCTAAATATTCAGAATAAAAAAAAAAAGCCAAAATACACTGAAGCCTACTTGTACTGTATTCCGTGAAGATGATATATACTCACGGGATGAAGCATGATATTGCGATGTTATTTAGTGAAATTTATTTGGAAATCGATTTTCAACAACAGCTGTATGATAAATGTTTCATACGGAAGCACATACATTTTGGCAAAATGAGAGTCGATATATCGTAGAAAACATATACTACTGTGGTGTAAAAGAAACAATGTACAATTCTTCTAATATGAATTTAGGGCGGGGAGCTGGCAGAATCGTTACCACATCAGGTAAAATGTTTAGCTGCAGTTTGGTCGTCTTTACGTTCTGAGTTGAAATTCCGCCGGGGTCTTCTTTAAATTTCATCCTTTCGAAGTCGATAAAGTAAGTACCAGTTAAGCAATGGGGTCGATGTTATTGACTTGCTCTCCTAGTCGAAATGACTGGCTTTGTGTCAAAATTTGAAGCCAATTAAATCAGAAGTAAAACAAACCTGCGTATTTGCGTTTAATCGGGAAAAACTGAAGATTGTGTATGGTACCATTTGTGAAGTAGGCTTGTATATGTTGGAAATTTCTATTATTCATTGATTAGTCTAGCTAAAGCAAACGAATTCAACATTTTTGTTGGTACTTTTGCATTATCCAAGTCCTCAATATATTGTATATAACATAGGCGCAGGAGTGGCTGTGTGATAAGTAGCTTGCTTAGCAACCACATGGTTCTGGGTTCAGTACCACTGCGTGGCACCTTGGGTGAGTGTCTACTACTATAACCTCGGGCCGACCAAAGCCTAGTCAGTGGATTTGCTAGACGGAAACTGAAAGAAGCCCGTCGTATATATGTATATGTATATATGTATGTGTGTGTGTGTGTGTGTGTGTGTGTATATGTTTGTGTGTCTGTGTTTGTCCCTCCAACATCGCTTGACAACCGTTGCTTGTATGCTTACGTCCCCGTAACTTAGTGGTTCGGAAAAAGAAACCGATAGAATAGGTACTAGACTTACAAAGAATAAGTCCTGGGGTCGATTTACTCGACTAAAGGCGGTGCTCCAGCATGGCCGCAGTCAAATGACTGAAACAAGTAAAAGAGTAACAGAATAACTGATCATGAAATTATATAGACCTCATATATAATTTCTGAATAGTCATACTTTTAAAATTCTAAACGAAACAAATATATAAACGTCTAGCTAAACCTCAATATAAGAGGAATTAGAATGGTTCTTAAAGTTATATACACAAGTTAGTGAGCATTTCGTAAGAGAATCAATCTAGTTGCAATATGAGAGTCGTGTCGCATGTAATAACGCATGCGTAATGAACATTCACCATATTTAATGTGAAATGAGTATTTACAGATTCATTAAATATTCATTAATGAAGCTAAGAAAGCGATGCAGGTTGCGGTGGTTGACGAGCAGGAAACTGGCGAAGCATTCTTCATGATTATTTCAAAATATCTTGCATAAAAAAATTCCATTCCGTCAATTAAAATATAACTTAAATCAATATCTGTCAATGGCGTAATCTGAAACACCTTCGCAGAAGGGGATGCATTCAGGCATTCAGTGATGCATTCAGGCTGACTTCTGTATTACTTGTTCGAGGTATCGGAGTATACTGATATGTGTATGTTTCCAAGCAATTGCGTTATTTTCAGGAGTGTCTCATCTTTTCCACTTTTCTATGTCTGCAATAAGTGTTTTCTACTTGCTTCTGTATGGCACCTGCTGGCTTGCTCACAGCAATCAGAGTCGTTCGTACAACAGGGGAATGTAGCGAAATGCGTTCAACATCGTCATTGTGAGAAAGAGGATGTTTAATGCGTTTTGATTTACTACAACAATATCAACCAAGTATTCTACTCACGAAGACCATTTGTATCTAAACGCATCTGATGTCGGAAATATGAACTGGCGAGGAAAATGTCTAGATTTCCAATGGCGTTGTCATTCGCTTCCATTGGACTCCATATTTCCCATTCCCACATTTGTATTCCTAATATTGGTCATCCGACGTCCCATATTTAGCAGAGATATATCATTGAACAAGAAGAAAAAAAAACAGATATGAAAATATAAAATGCTAGGATAAGAATTTCTTAATGTGGGAATAATGTGAAGATAAAGAGTTTCCTCTAGAGGCAAGTCATGCGTAAAGCATTTAAAATGATAGAAAAAATTGTAGAAGAAACACTAAAATATTTTGTTCAGATATAGAAAACATAAGCTAGAGAAAGACTTACCTTATATCGAAAATGCAGGGATGTAATAATCCGCGCTAAATCTCAAGGAATGTTGTATTCTGAAAAAAAGGCACGTAGAATCATTGTTAGATAGTGAAAAAATATAAAGGAATTTCACTAAAGACATACTCAAAGGAATAAAGAACTGGTGAGTTAGTATGAATGCAGTAGACACACACAACAAAGAAGAAAATATTTATCGAGAAATGTTATAAAGGTGATTGCTTAATATTTATAACCTTAGAGAGGAAACATAGCGCAAAGAACAGTCTTCTAAACATTTTAGTAATAATTGTAAAAATATTAATCCCCATTGCAAACAAAAGGAATTAGGAATAGAGAAAGAAAAGAATTCATGATAGAAAATGTTACTACGACGAAAATCCTGCTGGTATACTAATATCATTATGTAGTAGCGTCATCAGTGTAAATTCTGAATGTATTTACTGAGTTGGACGTGGAACTTGTTTAAGAAAAAAAACATGGAACTTAGCTTATATTTGTTCTTATCAATCGAAAGAAAATACGAAGCATAAGCTGGCCACGAGCAAATGGAAAATTAGAATATACAATTTTGTCACCTGAAATAACAAGTCAATGTGTTCAAAGTTCCGACGATTCTGCCGCTCCGCTGACCATACTACACATTCACAATGCAGAATACATTCAGTGCAATCGGAAGTACAAACACCACACAGGTTATTTCATATTATTTCATATTATTTCATAGACTATGAGAAATGCTGTAGATGACTCTGTATCGAAAACAGAAACATATACTGTAATGAATAAAGCTACTAATTAACGAGTAACTTTTGTGAAACGAATATAATTATTAATGGCTACACTCTAGAAAGTTCACTGAAATTCCAATTTCATATATGTGCATATATATATATATATATATATATATATATATATATATATATATATATATATATATATATATATATATATATATATATATATATATATATATATATATATATATATATATATATATATATATATATATATATATATATATATATATATATATATATATATATATATATATATATATATATATATATATATATATATATATATATATATATATATATATATATATATATATATATATATATATATATATATATATATATATATATATATATATATAGGAGTGTGTGTGTTCGTGGGTGCGTGGGTTCGTGTCGTTTCAGTTTTTCTATGTCTATGTTTCAAGCAGAACATTTCAATTCATTACGAGAAATTCATGCTATATTGTGCTACTTCTAGAAATATAAGCGTGCCCTCAAAATTTCAAGTGCATTCTACTGACCTATCAGCTGCAACCAAATTACTTTGATTTCAGTAACCTTTTATATTTGTTGGTTTTTGAAGAAATAGAAAGTAGGACAAAAAGAGTGTCTTTAATGTGTTGATTTCAAATGAGCCAAATGTAAACTTGCCTCATGTTCTTTCATCTAAATCATTTAACTGTTGTGATCAATGTGTTGTTTTTGAAAAAAAGTACAATATAAAAATCCATTAGACTATTATTCTACATGAGAACGGCTACAAGGCGACATCTGATATATGTTTCTGGGAGTTAATTACTTTCCTGATTTCTGCACAGTTCGTGTTAAAGTAGTTCATGTAAGGAGCAAGCATAAAAAGCGTCACTTCCTCTCTCTCTGTCACTCTCTCTCTCTCTTCACGTAGAATTACGTATGTCTATATATGTATATGTGTGTGTGCGCGTTATACTTATATATATATTATATATTGTATGTGTATATATATATGTGCATATACACATTTTATATATATACATTTACATATATATATATATATATATATATATATATATATATATATATATATATATATATGGTGGAGGTGCAATGGCCCAGTGGTTAGGGCAGTGGACACGTGCCTATAGGAACGGGGTTTCGATTCCCAGACCGGGCGATGTGAGTGCTTATTGAACGAAAATACCTAAAGTTCAATGAGGCCTCGGTAGTTCCATGAGGCCTCACTCTTTCTTCTTGTTTCTGTCGTACCTGTATTTCTAAAGGCAGCCTTGTCACACTGTGTCACGCTGAATCTCTTCGTGAACTAGGTTAAGGGTATACGTGTCTCTGGAGTACTCAGCCACTTGCACGTTAATTTCACGAGCAGGCTGTTCTGTTGTTCGGATCAAATGGAACCCTCCTCGTCAGCGCTTCTGTCATTTGGGGA
>NC_142947.1:40068691-40071191 GCF_046866305.1 Octopus bimaculoides | reverse complement strand
CGGCTATGTGGTAAGATTAGGAGCCGGCGTGGCTGTGTAAAAAGAAGCACATGGTTCCAGTTCCATTCTTTTATATATACATGCGTGTCTGTGTGTATAATAGTGTGTGTATGTGTACGTATACATCTGTGTGTGTGTCCCCCTCATCACCACTTGATAACCGGTGCTGATGCATCTACGTCCCCGTAAATCTGCGGTTCGGCAAAGATAACCGATAAAACAAGTACAAGGCTTTACAAAATAAGTCATGGCGTCAATTTGCTCGCCGAAGACCCTTGAAGCTGATGCTCCAGTATGGCCACAGTCAAAACTGAAACAAGTGAAAGAAAAGATACTACTCCCACTTATTAATATTTGGGTGCCTGTGTATGCGCGCGCGCCTGTATGCGCGTTAATGTGTTCGTGTATGTGTGTCAGCCACTACATCTAGGCACATGACCTAGTAGTAGCTTCTCACACTGACGATCGCAATAGTGTGGTTTCAGTCCTCACACGGTGCGCTGCGCTGTGCCCTTCAACAAAGCTCTTTATTTTACGTTGTATCAGTCCACTCACCTGTAAAGGTGTAAACCTGCAAAGAACTGACGTCTCTTTGAGAGTGGAGCACATGAGACCATTATCTGTGACTGTCAGCGTAAAGTGAACCACATCAAATGATATACATGAGTTTCATGTGTAACTTTTTATTTCTTCATCTCAGTTCTATCACATTTTCGGGGCATTTTCTTTGTGTTCCAACGTGCAGTGCTCAACTTCGAGACCGATCATTCCTTCCCAACCTCTGCTTCGTTATTAAGGGAATATTTCGCAATACAGAAGTTATCGTTTTTTCGTGAATGTTTATATGGAGATAATATTTGTATCCCATAATATTCATTAAGTGACAACATTTTATCATTTATTTACCTGAAGTAATTATAATGTAAAAGAAACCATTTAGAAATTCATTCGCAAGCAATATAAAATATGTGTTAATATGTGTGTGTTTCTGTGTGTATATATGTGTGTAGGGATAGGAGAATGGGTGGATTGATGGATGGATGTGCTTGAGTGTAATTAGTTTTACTCGTGTGCGTATACATCCACTGATATATCCATGCTACTTCATGTGTATAAGAAGATATAAATAAAACACGACGCAATGAAGAGAATCAATTGTTATTGTCAAAAATAGAATCGGCTTTATTTTTCTTCTACTCTAAATCTTAGACGGCATAGCAGGAGAAGACGTACAATTACTAATTGCTGCAGCAACATCAAAATGGTAGGATGTTTTTATTTGCAAGGTATGAATGAATGTGAAGTCGATTACTGGGATCGCCTGAAAATATTTCCAGCACCGCTGTGCATGCGATACTATTTGTAAGATTTTTGAAGATAGATAGTATTTCGTTAGTGCATTTGAGATATGCTGGTATCACTTTCGCAAGTTATCCAGGACGAGACCATTGAGCAATATACCTTCTATGATAAACGTACTTATACCATTGCAGCACAAGATTTGTTTGTCTCACTGGTCCTGTTCTATTCAAAGGTTTTCTCAATGCGATGGAGAATAAGACTGAAGTTTGAGCATCCAACAAGCCCTTTCGCATTAACGTTAAAGCGAGATCCTTTTCAGAATTCTTTCAAATATCTTTTTCAAGTATGTCGCTAAATAGAAGAAAGTCTCTGTGTAAGCGGGAAAAATTTTGGAAAGGAAAAAAAAAAATTTTGTAATGATTAATTTACACTTGAATTTATAGATATTACGAAATCATTTAAATTGAAATGTGGAAAATATCCCAAATATATTTATATATACATACATACATACATATATATGTTGTGAGTGTGTTTGTGTGTCTGTGTGTGAGTTTAGTGCTTTTTCTTTCGTTTGTTCACTCACTTGTATATATAAGCGTGCTTGAGTGTGTGTGTATGTGCGTGTGCGTGTGGGACTGTCTGTGTGTCTGTGTGCTCGTGCGTGCATGTGTGTTTATATATTTATGTACATTTGCGCGTCGATGTCTGGTGTTTCAAAAGAAAGAGACGCCAAGTAGATAATGTCACAATGAGATACATTAATCAGACGTGAAACCTATCTATGCGAAGAGACAACGATAACATATGTGGAACAGTGAGAAATACTAAAAATAGCACAAAGCGAAATTGAATACACTTTCAAACAGATAAAACAGACTCAAGGTCTTTTTAGATATACAAGAACAAACGTGAATTCAGATTATAAATAATATCTCATCAAACGAAAGAATTTCTACTATCAGTCAGGTATCTCAGAGTCTTTGATATACAAATGCACGTTAGAATGCTGAACTATTCTCAGTACCCATAGAGTATTTACAGAATGTTGAACCGGGACCGGAAGGATACAGTTTATCTCAATGGAGTTCCATCAGTTAATATTGGTTTTAAATTCTTCCACAATTTCATCACTTTCTGAGGGGGAGGGGCAAATTGATTATATCGGCCTTAGTACCGACTAAGACTTATTGGCACC
>NC_142947.1:40048691-40063691 GCF_046866305.1 Octopus bimaculoides | reverse complement strand
TATAGTGAGATTTATATAATATATTTATACATATATATTTATACATACACACATGCATATATAGATATACTGGTATACATTATATACATGTATATGTATGTGTTTTGTGCGTGTGTGTGCGCGCGCGTGGGTGTGCATATGTATGTGCAAATATATGATACCAATCCTTGGCATACAATATTAGGTGTTCAAGCGGGTGCTGGTATTCGTCTATATGTATAAACACTAAAGGTAACGTACGTATTCTGTCATTAGTCTATTACTTACTTTAGTCATTTGACTGCTGCCATATATATATATATATATATATATATATATATATATATATATATATATATATATATATATATATATATATATATATATATATATATATATATATATATATATATGCGAGTAAAAATAAATACAAAAAAGGTGGGTTTTTTTGTATGATTGTGTATAGAGGAATATATTATTTAGTTTAAAAGAGTTCCAACACTGTCTGTTTTTTATGTTTTATTGGGGTATAGAATATGGAATATACAATATATAATATAATATACAATATATATTTTATTTTATTTTATTTTTTTATTTTATTTTATATTATATATTGTATATTATATTATATATTCCATATTCTATACCCCACATTGGTTCTGCAGGAATATAAATAAAACATAAAAAACAGACAGTGTTGGAACTCTTTTAAACTAAATAATATATATATATATATATATATATATATATATATATATAGACGACGGGTTTCTTTCAGTTTCCGTCCACCAAATCCCCTCATAAGTCTTTGGTCGGCCCGAATCTATAGTAGAAGACATTTACCCAATGTGGCACGCAGTGGGATTGAACCCGGAGCCATATGGTTGGTAAGTAAGCTTTCTAAGAACGGAAAGAAAGACAAGAAAAAACAGCATGACATAGCACATGCACAACATTAATAAGATGCTCAGAGAAGAGAAAAAAAGAGTGGTTATTTTACATTTATATATATATATATATATATATATATATATATATATATATATATATATATATATATATAGATGGATAGATAAACAGCAAACATATACAAATACGTACAGGTATATAGTTACATAATGCATATCAAGACATGCTCTCTATCGCACACTCACACATACATATATGTATGTGTGTCCTCATAAATAACCAAGTACAAGGCAAAAAACATGCCTATATATCAGTGCGTAAACGTTTTGTACTTATTTAGAAAACCGGCATTCCCTCGATTCCGACAGTAATTTCTTGAGCAAGATGTTACTATCAACGGTGCAACCTGCTCGGAAAATTAACGTGCAAGTTGCTGAGAACTCTACAGACACGCATATCCCTTCATGCAATTCTTTGGGAGATTCAGAATGACACAGGACGTGGCAAGACTGGTTGTTTGAAGTACAGGTACTACTCAACTTGGACAGTTGACTGGACTGGAGCAATGTGAAATAAAATCTTTTGCTCAATAATACACTGCATCACCAGGAATCGAACTCGCGACCTTATGAATGTAAGCCGATTACCCTAATCAATAAGCTACGTGCGTTTTATGTATTTATAAATTTATACTATTTTATATACAGCTATGAATACAGAATTTATCATGGAAAACTTTAAACAGAAACACACTAATGAGACAAGTGCCGAGCTATAGTAATTTTCTCTGAGAGTATTTTCAAATGGATTTTAAAACTTTGTCAACTCTTATTTCTCTCCATAACATCCATATTCAGTTTGTTTTTACCATTTCTATGACCTCTATGGCATACAGATTTTGACTAAATGAATTGCATTCAAGTTTCTCTATATCTGTTCAGCTACAGTTTCAGGTATCTTATTAGAAACTTGGTTGAATTACAAAGTCACAATTCAATATATATTCAAAGCTAGGAGAGTATTGTCTCAATGTGAATACAAATCACTATAGATGGGTTTTTTTTTTTCAAATTTGCAATCTCTATCATTTTATTTATAATTACATTCGTAAAAAACAAAAAAACAAACAACTTAAGAGTAATCTTATATTTGTATATCTAGTAAAACACGATGTAGTAAAAAAAAATACTAAGGAAAAATGTGGCCAAAACGGAAAGAAATGTTTTATTCATTTTCAATTATCTTACGTATGAATTTAAAATTATCTTATATATGAATTTAGATAGAATTTTTATAATTTACTTTTTATGAATAATCTAAATGATGGGAATCTTATAAATCTCGTCAAAATTTGTTCTCTAGAAAAATTGTAGGGAGATAATAAGTAAATTTTAATGCCCATAAGGAATAAATTCCAATAGGTTATTTTAGAAAGTGTCTTCCTGAAGTGTTCTGAATGCGAGGACTCTAATACTAAAAAATCCTGAAAGTATCTCAAATTCCTGAATTGTCCTCGATACATTTTGAATTGTGATTGGTTTCTATTCGATTCAACTTTGATTTATGTTCCGTATAGATAGATGGGTGTATGCTATAAGAGTTTTTTTACGGATAGCATTGAGCAAGCTAACGTATTTCCGACTTGTTAATATTGAAAACGTATAGGTTTTATACATGTTGTGCAGAAAGAGAAATTTAGGTGCAAAAGAAAAGAAAACACACAAAAATACAAAGACGATTTTTTGAGGCGTAAATTGTGACTGCTATTTCGGTGCGACTTTAAGTAAAAATTATGAAACTTATCATCCGAATTTCATAATGAACTTGAAAATAAAATTACTTTTCAGTTAAGCATGAATATGTCAATTTAAGCTAAATATATAGTACACTTCACTCATGATTTCAAATTAATATTTATCTTTTAAAATTGTTTGACCAAGAATTGTTTTATAATGTTACTCGTCAAAAGTGGTAAAAATTAATCAACAATAATTTACAATTAGAATAATAAATGTGAATGGGTAGTACCAATTACAAGACACTGAATTGAGAAAAATCAATCAAGTATATCTTTCCATTATATATTAATCGAATTGGACATTAAATATTCATCATATGGAAATTTATTAGCTGAAAAAAATACTTATTTTTTATTAAATACTTTTAAAATTGATTGTTTGCATTTGAAAAGTAAATCAACAAAAACGTAAAATTCTATTTAAAAAACTATTAAATATGAATGTTATCAGACTCTTTTAAACACAAACTGATAGAAATATATTTGATGCACTAATTTTTGACTGCCTTCATTAAATTCAAGTAAAGTTGCTTTGTTGGCATTTCTCCGGTTCGGCTCGTGTGTCGCATTGTTTTTATATAACTTGTAACAGTTTATAAATTATGCTTTTTGATTTCGGTTTATAGTGTGTGAGGTTTGTGCCGACCACTATTGCTTTTGTCCTTAACAGATTTTGCAGTTAAGTACTCGACTAGCAGGTAAATGCGGATGTAATAATGAACTTCATTAACTGAATCTGGTAAGGCACAAGACAGGAAAGTGGGAGCTGAAAAACGTTTCAGATGGAGTTCGTTTGCTGTTGGCACTCCGTCGCTTACGACGTCGAGGGTTCCAGTTGATCCGATCAACGGATCAGCCTGCTAGTGAAATTAACGTGCAAGTGGCTGAGCACTCCACAGACACGTGTACCCTTAACGTAGTTCTCGGGTATATTCAGCGTGACACAGAGTGACAAGGCTGACCCTTTGAATTACAGGCACAACAGAAACAGGAAGTAAGAGTGAAAGAAAATTGTGGTGAAAGAGTACAGCAGGGTTCGCCACCACCCTCTGCCGGAGCCTCGTGGAGCTTTAGGTGTTTTCGCTCAATAAACACTCACAACGCCCGGTCTAGTAATCGAAACCGCGATCCTATGACCGCGAGTCTGCAGCCCTAATCACTGTACCATTGCGCTTCCAAAGATGGAATTGGTATTTAAAATATGAAACAAAATGTGCGTTGTAGCGTTCTGACAAATTAGAATTCAGGAGAAGTCCATTATATTTTGGAGTATTTCGTTTACTAGTACGCTTATGGTCTGCAAAGAACATTCCAAATTGCTTCTGGTTAGTTGTTTCTGAAGAAACTCATTTAAATGTAGCGCACTTCATGGAATTTATCGTTGTTGTTCAAACTTTATAGAGGTCAAGTTTTTAGTGAAGAATTACATTACTTTTGGCTTCTTCCATTTGTTTATTCGAGAACATCCCCAGGCTTAGTTTCCATCTCATGAAGTTAAACTAATACATCTACTCCTGATTTTCACATAACTGAATTTTCATAAAGACAATGTAGTATATATATATATATATATATATATGATTGACCGTTGACCGAACACTATTCAATTTTTTTTCACCAAATTTTTTTTTCTCTGTTTTTCTCCTTGTCTCCGTATTCTTTCTGTTGAAAAGCGTAGCTCGAAACGTTAAAGAATTTCCGTATTCCCGAGCGTCATACTAATACATCCTTTTGTTGTTTACACCACCTGTCCTTGTCTATTGTTGTTTTTTCGTACATTCTCCCATATATATATATATATATTGAAAAATCGCAGGTGAAACTAGTTTCTATCGTAAACATATTCAAACCATTAAAGTTGAATCAAATTCGATTAGCTATTTCTCTTTTGTTTCATAAACATAGAATATTCCTTTATTTGTTTATAGTCAAATTCTTTTCACTAAAAGCACATAGTCGTTTCAACAATAACTTTATTTATTTCCTTTAATACGATTATAAATTCTAATTTACAAATCAATGCTGATGAGAATTGATAATTAATAACCTTTAAATTTTCAATTAAGCTTTCACTTATTCAGCTGCAGAATCATAAAATTTCTAATAACTTACAATTTGAATCATACAGATTGTTTGATCACCAAACTTGTGTGGTGATGAAGATAATGAAAGCTTAACATATGCTTCTTACACCGAGAAAAATATTTGCCGCATAGTTTTGGTTATTCTTTACCGAATAATTATCACTATTTAGGTATTGAATGAAACGAATTAACAGTAATTGAAACATTTAAAAAATAATACAGATATAAATAGGGCCAAGAATACATTGCGTTCTATATAAACTATTGCAAATATTAAACAATGTTCTTCATTTAACGATGGAACGCGAAGTAGATATATCTATAAATAACTGCATGTATGGCCTGTCGTAATATCTTTGAACTACGCTCTCTGTACGACTCAAACCTAATTCTTCTGCAGTAATTGACTAATGCTTTATTGTTAGATCAAAGCAATTCTTCAAAATGTTTATCTCATTTTATATTTCTTTATACGAATATTTTACTTCTGGTTTTTCCCATCGAATAGCGATTTTTTTAAAAAACACAGTATTTAAACGGTGTTATAGCTTTTATCTCCTCATCATGGACATTGCTTTGTCTTGGTATAAAAGATGGGCTACAGTAAATATCCTGTTCAGTACCACATGTTGGCTAGTCAGTTGTTTGACCATAACCAGTTGAGAATATCTGGTGAAGGGCAAAGTTGACCTCGACGGAATTTGAACTCAAGAAGTAGTGGCAGAAGAAATACCACTAAGCATTTCGTCCGGCGTGCTAACCATTCTGCTAGCTCTTTACCATATGATGATAACAACAACAACAATAATAATAATAATGATAATAATAACATATTCCTTTCTATTTTAGGCACAAAGTTTGCTTATTTAATCGAAACGATGAAAAACCCTAACCCTAAACGCCACTGAGCATTTTGTCTAAAGTTATAATAATCCTGCCATGTCGCAGAATAATCGCAGGAATAAACATAAGACGCAGAGAAAGGGAAAAAAAGAGCCATAAATGAGAGAATTCAGAACGAAATTTGACTTGTCTGTGTTTGAGTGAGTGAGTGTGTGTGAGTGTGTGTATGCGTTTGTGCCTGTGTGTGTGGGTTTGTGTTTGCATGTGTGTCTGCGTGCATATGCGTGTGGGTGTTTGCGTGCATGCGCACGTTTGTGTATGCATTGTAGCATGGGGTTTTAGTTCCATTAAATGAACAGTTAGCTTTGATGTATTTAAACACAGAAAGTAATGGAAGACATTACGTCTGACATTTTAATCTAAATAGATTTACATCTGTTTATTTTACTTTTTTTAAAAATTAGATTATAAAGCATCCATCGTCGCTTGGGAATTCTCTGATTTAATTTGAGGAAACTGATAAAAACAGTGAAATGCGTCTGCTGATAATCGTTTGTGAAAATACAGTGTGCCTGTCACAACAAGTGAGAGATAAACGTGTATCCAAACTGTAGGTTTCGAGACCAAAGTCAATGGTTTTAGATGGTTAGATGACACATGATCCAAATTAAACCAAGACTTTCTATCCCCACAGAATTCAGGAAACTAATGAAGCAGAAGCATTTCATTTTGAAACCGCACTCGATACTTCGGCTGTTCTAACTAAATTCCTGGTATTTGTGATTTCAAGTGTCTTTGCTTGCTCTTGAAATAAAATGTAGGGCATTACTTGCTGCAGAAAACCAAATATTGCCAAACGTTTAGGTGATACAAGTGTCAACCTTGAAATGTTTGCAAACGTGATTCAGAGAGAAAAATAAAGTATGCGGAAAGAAGCGGTTGCTTTAAAAACAAGACAAAAATTGAATTGAAATTCGAAGGAGGAAAGTCACAGGTAATTGAATGTTAAATCTTCGAAATGTAATTCTAAATGCCGTTAGAGGAGGCGATGTTAAGTAGCTTAAAAGTCGTCAATTCATTTTGCGTTGTGATAACCACCAGAGTGTAAGTATTTTAATTATTGTAGAGGTGACATTACTGGTGATCGTAGATTACTGCTCGTAATTTAAGAATAGCTTTTACAACATTAGAAGTAACAAGTACCAAAGTGGAGAATTCAAATAAAGAGTAAGTATAAATACTGTATATAGCAATATAATACACGACTGGCTTAGCACTTAAGCTGCTCAGAGAATTAATAACATAGGTTTGCTGAATTATATATTTATGTCCTATTTTAACAACCGAATCCTAATCTTCAAACACTCAAGTTTACATGCGAACATTTAAGATGACGTTCTTACGGCGTGCAGACTTAGCAGTTCAGCTGTCTTTGAAGGTTTGACATAACATTTTGCTGGTTATTTGAGCTAATCGTGAAAATCAACAGGTTGTTAGACTTTGTGTAAGACAATACAGTCGACCCACTTCAAAATGATTTACAGTGAAATTTCTGAAACCATAAACGCTGAACGACTTGTTAACGTCACGTGAGCAGATATCTCATAAGCTTCGCTCGGGAGATCTTTTTAACGATCTCTTTTCTGTTTTCAAAGCTATTCCCATTTGATGATCGAGAATAAAAAAAAAAGGTTCACACTACAGGTTACATAGAAACTATATCAATGGAGTAAATATAGGCACAGTGATGCAATATGATTTAAAATAATTTCACTACTTATTCGCTCAGGCTAAAAATATAAAATGCATTCTGAATTTTACAATATATTTAAGTTAATATTTTCTCAAAAATATTTGAGGTTAATATTTTCTAGTCAAAAGTAATTTAGAATTGAATTTGTTTGAACAAGTTAACATCACATGGACTCTGAAATCATGAACATTGGTAACAGAAAAGCATATCTGCAAGTTTCGGTGAATGATTACTAAAAAAAAACCCCGAAATTAGATAAAATTCCGTGACATTGTATGCTCTATTGACAAGTTGACATAAGACGCTCCATTTATGATGTAGACAATAAGCAAAATGCTTTTTGCTTCCCGAAAAACATAGGTCATCAATTTCTCTGTAGATGAAACGAACCTTACTTCCATTGGAGAACGTGATGAGGAGTGTTTCCTCTGCATGGATTGCCTCAAAGTGATGAACACAACATTCATACTGGCTTAGGAATCGTTCAAAACATTCAGCTGAATCTGTCTAAAGCAACGTCAGATTTCCCCCTGATGTGATCAGCCTGGTGCGCCCTTTATCAAGTGTCAGAAGAGGTGTCACCCACCGAATAGAAACATTCGTTATATCAAGTTTATACTGCAGAATATTCTCACACCTCTCACGGGATATGCTAATATCATTGCGTATTTGATTTATAGTCAATCTCCTGTCATCCATGAACTGGTGGGGAACACATTTTCCTCTGAGGTTGCAAGCTGTCCGGATCTTGGTTCATTATCAAGACTCTCCCCACACTTCCTAAATTCAGGTGCCAACTTTTGACCGATTGATAAAGCTCGAGCATCAAACCCATATTATAGCAACCATATCAGCATGAATTCCGGGGAGAGGGGGGCACTAAGCCTTTTTCTGTAGCTACTTGAAAACACGTCGATGCCACAATTCGTTCATTCCTGTTAAAGAGATTTTCTCTGAACAATTAAATGGTAGATTAGCTGAAAAGATAATACTAGATGTTACAATGCATATTGTACAACAGATTTCCAGTTAAGAATTATGAATTATGACCTTCCAGACTTTTCAAAACGGACACGCCGGAGCAGCGTCCGGAAACCATGTTCGTAAAGATTGAATCATTGTGATAAGGAATGACATTCGCCGGAAAATATGTTTATTGTCATTGATTCCTAATAAATGAGCTAGAAGTCCTTATTATGAAAATAAATGAAATCATACTTGCGTCAAATCTCCCATGCCGCAACATATCACTGCAGAATCATTGTGAGAATAATGATAGCAGATTCAATGTCCGCAAGTTTAGCGTTTTGGCATATACTGATATATAATTGATGATAATGAGGAATGTGACAGGTCAGAAGGTTGCATTGATTGTAGCAATGAAGCTTACAGACATGAAAAGGATTGAAAATTTATCTCTAGTTTTGTGAAAACGCTAATAATCAATTACTAGATCAAACGAGTTTGGGAATTTAAAGATGATACATTGAAATAGCAATATGATGAAAATTAAGTTCGTTTTCACTTTATGTAAGTATATGCGTACACGCCGCTATTGACACATAATTACTTTTATGACTAGATATCTGCATGAACGACAAAACTAACATTTATGCGGTATTTTCTTTCACAAATTAAGTCTGTGTATGTGAGGCAGTTAGTTATGATTTAGGTTAATAAGAGAGAGAAAAGGAGAGTTTTTATAACGAAGAGAGAAAAATATACTTTTTATAACGAGCACTAGGCTGAAATAGTCTTCAGGGATATTTGATATGGTATCAGACTTGAGCTGAAATTATAGCATTAAAAAAGATGCGAGAAACTTCTAGAACGTATTTTTTCCCAATTTGGCAAGAGGCTTATTGCCGTTCTGTCCACCATTTCTAATAACCATTATAATTGATAAGTTGTGAGGAGATACAGTTTTCTAAATGTGTTTGGTTATTATAGTCTGCTCTGAAGGAATTAACAAACGTAGAGGCAGAGTAAATATGAGATGCTCTGAGTCGAGTCTGGGTAGAGAGCTCCTATTAAAACGTGCCTCATTAAAGGAGAAATCGTATCAAATTACAAGGATTTTTGTAGAAAAAATAGGGTGTGCATTCGAACATGAAAAAGAGCACGTATTCTATATTCGGTTTATCTAAGTAGATTCGACGAGCATAGGCCACAAGTACAAGTAGCATATAATTATGGTTATATGCATTATATAAACATCGATTTACGTTCTTTTCCCCGTAAGGCTGTTTCTTATTAGTTTTTGATACGGATACAAATTATACAAGAAGATACATACATACATACAAACATACATACGTACATATATATATATATATATATATATATATATATATATATATATATATGTATAAACGGTAAAAGTGTGTATGTAAACAACAAATAAAAAAGGGACAGAGAGAGATAGTCAGACAGACAGATACACAGGGGGAGAAATATATATATATACGTACTTACATATGTACGTACATTCATATATGCATAAAGAAATAGATGTGTCAGTTCTCTAACAACAAATAGCGATTATCAAAATATAATAATGTCGCACAATGAGCAGCTGTCAAACCTTACCATTTACCTTACTACAAATTCCATACATAAATCAAAGTGGATGACAGATTTTCTGAGGTCAAGTCCCTTTATCGTGGGAATACAAAATACATAGAAATTTCATCGAGATATTAGGTTTCAAGCGCTCCTGTATTACAATCCAAAGGAAATCAGTCGTACAAAACCGTACGAGCGTTTCGAGGAAATGCATTTGTATTGGGCGAATTTTCTAGCCTATACAAATAGTCGCATTTCTCTCTATATACATATATTATTTATTTATACGTGTATGCGTGCATGTATGGACAGACAGACGGACAGATAGACTGACAGATAGATAGATGGATGCATACAAGGACACAGGCCCGCGCACACAGAGTGCTTCAGTGTTCGTAGACAAAGTTGTAAGCTGAAGAACTGAACACCAAGATAAAGCTCTTCTCACACGACACCAAACTGTCAAGAATGTCAAATGCATCTCACTTTACTTTCTCTTACCAGAAACAGCAATTAACCAACAAATATCATTACAAAATTACCGTTCCTTCGTCTCTTATTAATTTAGTGACGGTCTTTCAAATATATATACACACATATATGTGTGTGTGTGTGTGTGTGTGTGTGTGTGTGTGTGTGTGTGTGTGTGTGTGTGTGTGTGTGTGTGTGTGCACATAACCACACACACATATATATATGAAAAGATGTAGTCTTTTCTGAAGTATTGTGAGGTATACTTTAAAATCGGAGCAATGCGAGAATGTACAAACTAAAATCCAAATTGAAAAGGAAACAGAACAAATTTGCATTTTTAATTTGTATCTCCATATTTTGGGGTGAAGTCCCTTTCCTCAGGACATTCGGAAAAGCGGTGCTGGAAAAAAGTGTTTCCACTTTATCGAACGTCCGGAAGAAGCTGTTCTCACCCACGAAATACAGAAATACTAGGTAAAATTTTCTACATTCTGGAATCGTTCCAGCTTTACACAACTATATTATTTAAACATATATATATATATATATATATACATATATATGTGTGTGTGTGTGTGTGTGTGTGTGTGTGTGTGTGTGTGTGTGTATAAATATGTGTGTGTGTATAAATATGTGTGTGTATGCATTCACACACGTACAAATACATATACACAAACCTATGAACAGGGTGCTCGCGCTACAATTGACAGATTGCATAAAAGGTAAATAGAACATGGCATCCCATCTAAAGATAGAAGAATCCAAAAAATATTAACTAGAGTTTGACTGGGAGACAACTCTCTCCTCAAAGTAGCAACTCCCAGCTTCGACCGCAGCTTCAAAACGGCTCCGGAAGCTGGTACATGCGTTCCACACTGTTTCCCTGGGCATATCTTCGAAGACATCTTTGATCTTGTCACCAGCTCTGACTTAGTATTTCAGAAAGAGTAGTTGATATTTTTCAACTGCGCCCCGTACATTGTAATCCATGGGAATACAATCGGTGGAATTAGGAGACCGTAAATTTGGGATGGTAATGTCAGAGATTCTTCGACTTCTGACTTTTTCCTCCTTATGACACGAAGCTGAATCGTTCTGTCACACATATGGCCTTCCAGCTGCAGTTTGACCACAATGTCGAACAACTTCACATCGCCACAAAAATAGAGTCTAAGTCATTGTGGCACTATTTTTGGAAGACTTTTGGTGTACGGGGACAGTCGGAACCCCTGCTGTATCATTTCCAGCTAGCCACAGCTTTGTAGTCTCCGCTTCAGCATGCATCGGGCTATGAGCATCATACATGATGTTTGCATTTTGATACCCGGGGCCAATAATCGTGATGCACATAAAATCTTTACCAATATTCAGATGGCTAAATATCAGCCAACTTTTTCTCAACCACAATATTGACCTCAATGCTCTGCAACGCCGTTGACTCTTCCCCAACACATCAAGTTGTTTCCGAAAAAGGGAGGCATTAAAATCGTCAAATTCATCATGAACACTCTGTATATGTGTGTTTGGGAGCGCGCGCATAAGTGGCTTATTTACTTAGAACTACCTTAAGAATACCTCAATATTTTGCAGCTACTGCGTCTGTGGTTAAAACATGCACCACAAATATATATGTATGCACTCGGTAAATTTGTAGGAATGGCTTCAATTGGAAAGGAGATTGGTCTTAACCATATATAACATTGAACTTTTTTTTTATATCTAACATGTATTTCTGTTTCTTCGAATTGAAGGATTTATGTAACGCAAAATATGCAACTCAGGTAATTACAGGCTTCATGGAGGGGAAGCCTTTAAGTATTGAAATAATGCAAGATCTTTGCAAGCAAGTGGTTTTTCTTTTAAAGGAAAATAGCTGGAATGCAGCAAATTTAACAGGAAAAGATTTTCTATAGTAAACAGCAGAACCATTTTAATGTGAAGTCTCATTATTATAAGAAACATGTCCTAATTCTGGGTTAGACTATTACATAATATAAAATTGCATAACATTTGACGTTTCTTCTCTCCCTCTTTCCATTATATATTTATTCCGAAAGTAATCCGTTCTTAATCGGTTTATGAGCAAAGATATACATCTTATTACAGAGAGAAAAAAGAAAACAGGAAATATTATTGCAAATTTTCATTTTGAACTACATATCCTAAAATATATCAAACAATAAGCAACACGGATTTCAAAAGTGATTGCAGTACGCACGTTTCATGCTACTTCAATTTATTTAAGTAATGTGAGCATTACCTTAAATGCAATATGAAGAGCAATCTTCAGCTGCACGAAAAAATGCAGAAAAAAGACATATTACAAATGTGGCAACATATTAAAACCAAGTGGGAGAGAGCATCCGTGTTGCTTATTGTTTGATTTTAATCACCCATCCTTTTGGGATGTGATATTCGGGTGCCTTCGCATAAGTACCATATTCAAGCCTTGAATCTATATCCTAAAATATAGTTAAATTCGATTTTAAACAGAAACATTAGAGCCGTTTTAATATTCACATCATACAGGAAAACATGCTTTCAAATCTCTGCCAGCAGCAACTGCTCCTCTAGAAGATTTGTAAATTACGTCGTTATTTTAAATATGGCAGATAGAAGAGAACTTTCTCCCACCCCGGGCAGATGTCTTCCACTATATTCTCAGGCCAATCAATATCTTGTGAATGGATTTAATAGAGAGAAATTGTGTGAAAGCTTGTCCTTGTTATTATGTGTGTGTCTTTGTTTGTCTGTGTCTATCCTACGCCCAAGTGCAACAACTAAAAATTAAAAAAAAATATAGAACAACTTAACTCCTGGGCTCCACTAGCTTTCACCAAAACCTTCGAGACGGTGTCCCAGAATGGGCGCATTACAATGGCCGAAATAAGTTGTGAGATTTAAAAATAGTAATTTTCTAATTTATAAATTAGTGACTAGTTGTCAATTTGAAAACTATACATTTCGAACGGGAATTTGGCAGCGCCACCACTAGCCGAACAAGTGTTCTGTGCTGATGAAGAGAAATAACCCAGAAATCGCGATACGCAGATATTGTTTTGAGATGGGTGGGGATGCTAGATTCCCTTGTTCGAAAATATAAGGACACAGATCGTGTCGTACAGCCCAGCCGGAGGCGATGTCTCCTGGGGCTAAATTACAGCAACATTTGTCATAAACCAGGACTGCCATGTTATGTTGACAAACAATCTTTACTACAAAAAAAAGATGATTCATATCTTCTTTCTTTATCTCTTACGTGTTTCAATCATTGGATTGCGCCCATGCTGGGCTTCATTTTGATGCGTTTAGTCAAACATAGCGACCCCAGTACTTTGGTTTACATGAGGTATGTATTATACATCCATACACAACACACAAGCACACATACACAACACACATACCTACATCCACACAAACTCACACACATATTTAAAATGGGCGTCTACGTTGATTTCAGCTACTAACTTCATTTTCAAAGCATTGTGTAGCCCCTTGACCATAACAGAAATTATTTGCACAACATTTCGTGCAGTAGACTAGAACACCAAAACCACATGGTGGCAGAGCAAGCCATTTAACCACACAGCTACGCTTGCGTTTATATGTAGATAATATATAAATTTCTCGTTCGGTTGAAAATTTTCGTCGTATTAGGAAAAAAATTCGAAAATATGAATCAAGGAATACATGTTTTGTTATATTTCAATAAATCTATTTCTATTAGCTCATGAATTATTTTCTCAAATTACATTAATCCGTCTAGACTTTGTAAATACAAAGTAATTACTGACGTCTTCTGATAAATCTATGACAGCAGTGAAATATCAATCGATTTAGGATTTTGTATTTATATTCATAAACTGTATTCAAATATTCTGTCTTTGATTACATAATGATATTTCACTCAATTTTCTACATAATTATATCAAAGTAAATTATGAGACGTATTTTCAGCGTAAAAAAAAATAAAGATGAAGATTGGACATTTAAATATGTAGAACACGCAGCATTTGTTTTGAGTTATTATGGCTACCTTTACCGAATCTATTGTAAAATATTTCAAAACAATTATTTATATATTTATTGTTTCTTTATTCATTAATTTGATTTATTTATTTAGTCATTTATTGATCCATCTATCTATATTGATACTTGTACATATAGTTATATTTATATGTATGCGTGCCTGGTGTACGTGTACATACGTTCATATACATATATAATATAAATATTGCTCCCCTTCTCTGTCTCTCTCTCTCTTTCAGTGTATGTATGTATATATATATATATATATATATATATATATATATATATATATATATGTGTGTGTGTGTGTACGCGTATGTATCTATATACACAGAGAGAAGGATGCAGAGATTGATGGATAAATAACCTTACATTGAATTATATAATTTCATACACACACACACGTATATATACATACACACACACACACACATACACACACACACACACACACACACACACACATATATATATATATATATATATATATATATATATATATATATATATATATATATATATATATATATATATAAATCAGATATCGTATTTGAACACTGATT
>NC_142947.1:40021191-40043691 GCF_046866305.1 Octopus bimaculoides | reverse complement strand
ACGATAAACTCTTAACACAAATAATAATTATCATATTGTAGATCATAAAAATATTACTGACAAAAAGAACACTAATAATAAACATCAGAAAAAATAAGTCTAAAAACAAATTTAAATGATAAAACTTCTCTTCGAACCAATAGTGAATTATTGACTAGATTATTAGTCTGTACCTCTACTTCAATAGTGAAGATGAGATAGAAATAATAAGGCTAATACTATGATGGCGTTGATGCTTAAAACTAATCTATTGATAAAATATTGATAATGAAAGATTAAAGGTGAAAGCAATTTTCCTAGATCAGAAGGGAAAGGAGCACAAGAAACACTTATGAGGGAATGGAGAGAACGGGCAGTAGGAGAGACTAGGCTGGACAAAAAGGGGAATAGTGAAAGGTGAACAGATTAAAGAAAGGGAAAGTTTAAAAGATAAAAAGATTAAGAACGGTCGTGGACTTCACTGCCCAAACGTAATGCTTTTAATATTTTTTTTTTTTATGAATATCGAATTGTGTATGATGTGTGTTTTGGGTAAATTAAGAAGCAAAACATAAGACAAATAATGGAGAAGAACACTAAGATGAAGAAGAAGAGGAAGAAGTGGAACAAAATAATAGATGATGAAAAAAAAGGAAGAACAAATACAGTAGGTGAAGATAGAGTTCAAACGGAGAAGACTAAAAGATGAAATAAAATGGAGAGATAAAGAAGAAAATTTTGCTGAAAGATGCAGACGATAAAAATAATTAATAAAACGAAAGAAAACAAAATTAAATATAAAAATGGTAAGAATAGATTTTAAAATATGCAGTGAAACAGTAGGGAGTCTTTGTAGAAAGGACTCTGAGAGAGTTAAAAAACATTAGGTGCTAGATATATGAAAAAAAAATCAATGCTATCTGTTTACAAGAGTAATGTCGGGACGATAATATATTCAAATCCTATCGGTGAAACACCTGAATATTCATACGTGATGATTCTACAATATTCACTTTGACAAAGGCGGCGAAATGATAAATATATAAGACTATGATTTTGAAATTTTTATTTTCATCATGATACCAAGAACGATTGATAATCACACGAATAAAAGAACAGCAACATAATTATGGAATTACAGAATGTTATTTTGATGAGACTGTCGAAGTGGTACGCAGCATTTTCGCAGACGATAGAGTGAAAACAAAATTCTTTTCTGTTCAAAGCACAAGGCCCGAAATTTTTGGGAACGGGATCAGTCGATTAGTTCGACCCCAGTACAAAGCAAGTACTCAATTTGTCAAACCGGAAAGGCTGAAAAGCAAAGTCAATCTCGGCGGAATTTGAACTCGGAACATAAAGACAGACGAACTACCGCGAAACATTTCGCTCGGGGTGCTAACGATCCTGCCAGCTTACCGACTTAGAGTGAAATCAAAATTTTAAAAATGATTAAGGAGAGTTGTATCATTAGAGGTGTATTATACATTTACATATATTCTGGATTATTTTTTAAACTTATATAGTTTCATGAAGACAACGTTTCTGGGCGCTTGATGAATGAATTGTCCGTGACTTATACAGTGAAGCATAAGCAGCTACTAATGCAAATTGTGTTTTACAGAAGGTGGTGGTCGCTAAAGGATCGCACCATATCACAGACTGGATATTAGGCGAATACTTTCCCAGTAGTCTTAATACTATATAGAGGTCACAATTTCTTCAGCGGTCAAACAATAGCGGGAGTTTCTGGAGCCTTAACACAAAAGTTTTCAAATTTTCGTTTGGATACCTCATGCGAATAATTCATGCAAAATCATTAAATGGTACAGGACAGACAAACAATTATGTCGATAAGTATTTTATCCGGTGTGGGAACGAATCTTCCATCTCACCGCCTACCGAAGGACTATTGTATTGCTGACAAAATTTTACAAAATCATATAGCGGACTCCCTTCTTGCAAGCAAGCTGTAGAGTGCTCTTTTTAAGCCACATAACTAATGGTGTGCAATAGATTCTTTATGTATATCATTAAGTAGAAACGTAATATGCACAATGAGGCGAGCATGCATACAATTCTACAGTTATTGGAAAACATGCCAAATCGCGTCAGATTTGTAGGTAATTATTTTTCAATTTTATTTATGTACTTAAAAAGCAAAAATCTTGCTTTGAAGAGGGATCTGCTATATACTTTCTTTTCTTTTTATTAAATGTCTTCAGCAATATGGAGGTCCCTAGGTTGGCGGTGAGCCAAAAGAATCGTTACCACGCCAAGCAAAATGCTTAGCGATATTTCGTTCGTCATTTTCTGAGTTCAAATTGCGTCAAGAGCAATTTGCTTTTTCATCATTTCAGGATCGATAAAATAACTACCAGTTGAGCACTGGAGTCGAAATAGTACACCTCCTAATGACATTTTTAACCACATGGAAACTAGAGAAGGCTATTTACCTAATGTTATAGAACTGCGTATATTTTGATGGTAAATAATTTGCATGATTATAGATAAAACGAGATATGATTAATAACTTAAATGGAGAAATTACAGCGAATTAGGATGATTAATACTGACGTGCTGGTTATCGTACTAAAAATCTCTCTATGATAATAGTCGATATGTGTATATATGTTTGTTATTTGGCTAGTTGATCTCCAATCACGTTTTTCATCATAAAAGAAGAGGATTTGAGATAGTGACAGAGACGTGCGTAGAGAGTTAACAGATGTAGAATGTGTGAATATACGTTTGTGTGTGCATGTGTATATGTGAATTTCTATTATACATAATCAACAGGAAATATAATTTTTGCAGTCTTTTTATTTCTTAATACCATTCAGTTTAATCATTAAATAAACATTTTCTTTTCAAAATTAAGATTCATTTTGTAGAAGTATCGAGAAATTTCATAAATATAAAATCATAATTTTTGTATATATGCCATGTTTTGTGATATTAACCATGATAATAAAAGTATTTTTCATATGACGTCTAACGAAGTATTGCGATATTTCACCATTGACGTTTAGAGACAAATTTCATTGTGACGTTGTCAACATGACAAGCAAACCCAAATTTCATGATTTCGGATACCTTTGCACGTATAGAAAAATATCTGCTTAGCAGTTGCACGTTTGAGAATACTATTTGAGTGAGTAAATATTTTAAAGTCGGATAAGAGTATGATCAATGCCAAAATATTTTAAAGCCCTTGGAAGTTCACTCTCAGAGGATAAAAGACAATATATATATATATATATATATATATATATATATATCTATCTATCTATCTAACTATCTATCTATCTATCTATATATATATATATATATATATATATATATATATATATATATATATATATATATATATATATATATATGCGCGTGTGTGTGTATGCATATCAGAAAACTAGAAACTATTTCTACATATTAAATATACATTTTTCGAGTTAGTCAAAATAGTTATAGGAGAAAGTTTCAAAAGCGTCTCTCACACCTTATATCGATTATTAAAATCTAACCCAGATACGGATCAGTAGGCAGATTTTGTTTGTTTTCTTTTTACAAAAAAAATTGAAAACTATCTCCAGGCCAAAGTAATCTTGAAGCTGATCTAGTGTAGGGAGGGTATGTTACTGAATAGGTGATGATGAGTGATAAATGGACTATTACAATCATAAGTCACTGATGGATTAGTCGAATGATTAAACAAACAACCGATAAGTTAATTGCTTAAATAGTTAATCAGTATATGCGTTAAATATTGGCATAAAGATTATCCTGATATTCAAAAGAAGATCCATAATTCTAAGTGATAAGAAACCTAATAAGATGATTAATTTAATAAGTTCATAGCATACGCATTTTATTCTATATGTTGAAACCTATCCACTCATCTGTAGTCATTCGTAGACCGTTGTACTGTAACATATTACAAAATATATGATCATAATTGTCCTTTAGCAACAAAATGAAACAAGTAATTATGAGAAAATAATTCGCATTTTGTTGCAGCAATCATCCTAAATTTTTAACTATCGTCAAGAATCGCATCTAGAATGTTCTTTTCATTTCTTCAACTTCAATAAACGAAAGTACTTGTTCATAAGGAATTGATTACTTCTACATATAACGCAATTATGGGAATTATGCAAAACCGAATCTTTTACTTCTTTCAGTCATTTCCTCTTAACTCTAAAGTAAATGCAGTCCAACAGACGTACACTGATATATACACACATATAGGCACAAGCAACCACCGCAAATATACACTTACATTCACACACACACACACATACATGCACAGAGATTCAAACACATACATATAGCCGGTCTGTTTTTGCAATGGCAAACTAAGCCATTCTTCAGTTGAATACTCTGGAGCTAAAGCAGTACATATAACCATACCCGCTAGTATCATACATATAAAACCAATTTTCCTTTACAATTCGTCTATGTTTGTGCATTACTATACGTTTAACAGTTAGTTTGACGTGTCATGGGCATAATATCTCGTTTAAGCTAGTTAATACGTAGGTTTTGAATCTTTGAATTTCGTATTTCGTGTGTGTGTGTGTGTGTGTGTGTGTGTGTGTGTGTGTGTGTGTGTGTGTGTGTGTGTGTGTGTGTGTGTGTGTGTGTGTATATATATATATATATATACACTTTATTTAAAAGCAGCAAAAATATAACAAAAACCGTCACTCAGAGTTTCACGTTCCCGTTCATCGGAAAGATTTTATAGATAGATAGATACATGCATACATACATACATATATATACATACATACATACATATATATAATAATATCGAAGGGTAATTAGAAATATTATAAATTTCTACTACCATTGGCCTAGCGTGTAAGAATTTAGTCCATAGACTATATATTATTCATATAAATACAGTGTACATTTAAACACATAAGAGGTCTCCATCATGGTTTTTCTGACTTTTTGTAGCAAATAAAATAATTTGCCAGGTGAAGTCAGAAACCATGGCTCGGGAGCGTTATGGTAAATGGTTTTAGTTTTCATTCCCTTCGAAATTTTATCCCTAATAATGGTTTGGAACTTAGCTGTTCTTTCTAGCGTGAGGGAATCCTATGATGGAGACCTCTTATGTGTTTAAATGTACACTGTATATATATATATATATATATATATATATATATATATATATATATATATATATATATATATATATATATATATATATATCTAAATTGGTGTGTGTGTGTGTGTGTGTGTGTGTGTGTGTGTGTACTTGCGTGTATATGTGCGTAGTGTCTGTGTGTCTGTATTTGAATTTTTATATGTTAGACTTTGCTTGAGTTACTCTTTCAAGTGTGTTTCATGTGAAAACGTGAGCTGTAAATATTATTGTTTGAAGGTTCACTTTGCCAATAAAATTCTTGTGAAACGGTTATAGTTCATTGCTTTTTTATTAAGTTAGCCATTAAATATTGCTTATCTCTCTATTGATTCTGGTTGTTTAGTTTTGACAAAATATTTTTCAGCGTAATTATCTTTGACCTTTTGAATTGACATCCATCTTGGAACATATTTAATTTTTTGTTTTTATTATATGCGTTATTTATGCAACACTGTCGTTACTCCAAGGTACTAAGCTTGAGCTGGTCAAATCATTACAGCGTGGTTAAAAAGAAAATACTTTGCAATATTTTTCCTAGATTTTGATTTCTGAGTCCATTTCCCAACATCAATTTGAAGCCTTTCGAGAGGGTTTGCTGAAAAATAAATTGCTCCGGCTGTTGCTATCGACGTAAACTTTCCACTGAAAAACTGCAGCCTCCTTAAAGGCCATTAATCAAATACGAATGTTTTATTTTTAACTTCTATCTTTTATCATTTACTTATTTCAGTAAATTAATAGATTTCGTCTAAATTGAGGCACCGCTACAAAGAAATTTTGTCCAAAGAATTACACCCCAGTACTGATACGTTAAAGTTTGGTACTTATTTTATCGTACCTTTTGCCGAACCGCTAAGTTACGAGGACGAAAACACACCAATTCCGATTGTCATGCGTTGTTCTGAGACAAGCCCAAATAAATACATACAAACACACACACAAATCATACACACATAAACACACACATATATATGTAGATACATATGCGGTGAGCCTCTTATACATATACATATACGACGGTCCAACCACTCAGAGGGCTTCGATCAGCTCGAAGCTATAGTAGAAAACATTTGCCCAAGGTTCCACGAGTGGGACTCAACACGAAGCTCTGTGGTTGGGAAGCGAACGTCTTACCACACAGTTCCATCTGCGACATTTTACATTTTCTTAGCCCCTTAAAACCCTTTATATTCCCCCCGTTATATTTCTCTTCTTCCTTTATACTTAGAAGATAATGTATACATGATATACAAAAGAAACACAGACGTCTTTATAATATTGTTTGTATTAAATTTAATATACTTCTCCCAAATACTCAGCATTGGTCATCAGCTGGCTAAGACTTAGTTATGTACAATTACATTCTATTAGGTTTTCTGTGTAGAACATTTATTTATTAGTATAAATGTCTTATCTAATAAAACAGATGTATTATCTAATAAAATCATTAGGTAAAGAGGTGTAAATCTTTGAATATTCCTAATGTACCATTTTGTAACGCACATGGAGTGGTGACAGTTCCTGCTTCATGTGATGGTAAGATTTCAAGTGTGATGTAAAATAAACTGAAAATTAAATTTCGTATGAAATATATTCTTAAATTCATTTATTTGTTTTAGTCATTTGACTGCGACCATGCTGGAGCACTTCCTTTTAGTCGAGTAAGACAATGCAAATTATTTGATTAACATTCAAAGAAAGAAACTATAAATCAGGATGAATAATAACATGCACAAATGTGGTGGATACAAACAATGACATTTATTTATTGATGAATGTTTCCCCTTACTGGAATTCAAATATAATAAAAGTTTAGAAGAAAAAGTAAAAAAAAAATTTGTCTTACCTGGACAAAGGTAGAACTTTTGTGTAGGTACACATCCGCAGAGGCTAAAAATTTCCTGATTCAGAAGCATGTCATCAGTACTGTTTATATTGAAATGAGTATCCTCAGCTATTTAAATATGAGAAGGACAAGGGTTGCTTGAGTTGTGTTGTTCCTAAAATAAAGCAAAAAGGCTATATGAAGAACTTGGATTTGGAATGTTGGTACATAAATAAATACGGTTTTTATGAAGCATTGCCGTTTGTCTGAGTCAAAAGAGTACATTTGGTAAATTAATTCAAAACCTATCAACCCACCGGTATAAAATATTGGAATGCTTCAACTCACATTCGCCGAAGACAACTTACACTTCAGAGTGGATCCGCTCTTCTATTACTCTTGTCTCTGATAAAATAATAGTTTATTTACTGAAGCCATGCATGTTGTTTTCTAGTGTATAAACCAAGGCAGAAACAAAATTAGGGTTTCTTTGCCCCATTGTTTCAATTTCACGCGTTCATATGATAGGGGTTTCTAGATATTCTGATGGACTATATTTTAATTTATTACTCTCGTTGGAAAAGAAAATCAATGTCATTTACATATATATATATGTATGTGTATATATATATATATATATATATATATATATATATATATATATATATATATATATATATATATATATATATGATAATTCAGACCGCTCCTAGATGTACCTGTAATATTCTGGGTACCAATAATCTTAACGATATTTGGCTTGTATATCGTATCCCATGATTTGTTAAACATCAACGTATATATTTTTACTGCCTTCAGATCACGTTGAGGCAGTCGTTTGCTATCTGTCTATCAACAACTTCCTAGATTCCTTCGAAGTACCACGGTAGCTCTTCAGTAGATTATGGAACTACGTTCGTCTTCTGACTATACCGTTGCTGATAATGCAAAATAGATGTTTATTCCAAAGCAATTCTCGCATTTGTCGAAATATTTTTTGAAATGCAAGGCACGTAAAAGCCTCGCCTTTACTGAGATCACTGCCACATTGTCAGAAGGCAATAAGTTGAAAGATTTTAGCATTTGAACTTGAGTTGCCACCTTGTCCATGCCTATTAGTCCTAATAAACAATAGCGTCAGCTTAAGGAAGAATAAAATGTGAATTCTTCATCGCGTAAGACATGAATGACATCAGAAGAGAGATAGATGCAAACATATTTACTTTCAGAATTCCAAACACAATGCTTTTGGCTAAAATATGAATTCGTGTTTGCTGCTGTGCAACAATTTCGTTTCTGATTTTCGTTTTATATTTGACAATGATGGACGTCTATGAGTATCTGTGAACTTATGGCTTACACAGTTGTATAATTTCGTTGAAATCTTTTTCCATTCCTGCTGTAATACTTTCAGACGCTTTGCGAGCGCCACCACTGTCATGCCTATTTCAATGAGTGTTAGTATAGAAGTCATTAGCACCGGTGGTGTATAGCACAGTAGTAGCTATTATAATGATGTTGTAATATTTCTACTCAAAGTATTGTTTATGATCTTTACTGAAATATTGTGGAGAGTGCAGTGTTTCCTTTCCGTCCATTTTCATTATATTCAGTATACACCTATTATATTAATCTTCGAGCAAAAAGGAATTTTTCTGCAAGGGTGTCAGGGACCTTCACACGTTTATATCTCTATAATAATAATGATTTCTACACCGATAGAGCTAGCCATTGATTTGCGCGTCAGTTAGTTATTTACTACAGTACCTAGGAAGATTATGCAATAATAATAATAATAATAATAATAATAATAACAATAATGGTAAGATTTAAACTCAAAGTTTATTAGGAGGTAATTACTGGATCTGATAATTAACCCATCTGACAATGAAATATATTTGCCTTTAACGAATCTTTTGAAAATGTTTCAGTCTAACATTACATCAGTTAAAACAAATACGAATACGCAAATGAATATTCGGGATTCGAGGGGCCAAACATTACAGGTGAGTTTAAGTAAGTGTGTATTCCACAGGTGCTAGTTACCTTAGCTTACTTGCCTGGTATACTTAGCTTCACACAGTGCGATATATTCCGCCATTTCAATCAGAGATTCTACAGACGGTCACACGACCGGATACTTTCTAGTATAAGGCAATCGTCGCAGAAGATGGATCGAATCCAAATCCTCCGAATTGCTAGTTAAACGCTGAACCATACACGTTTTTACGCAGACAGACACGCACAAACAGAGATAGACGTACATTAATATAAAACGATATACATGTCATGATCATAGAAGCTAATGTATTGAGCATCTCTATTGCGAGCAATCAATAACCAAGACCAGATTCAATCACTGAGAGAGTCTGGTCGAAAGCTCCTAAACATTAGGTTGTATGTAGCTATAAAATATAACAAAAAATCAATTTATATAAAAATAATTGATTACCACGGTCGTTGGCATGGCGGAGTAAATTCAATGTTATACAGACATACGATACTTCATGTCCTGATTTCAAGTCACATCAAGATCAACTTATTAATTCATCTCCCGATATCGACAGAGTTATGTAACTACCAAATAGAGCGTTCAGTCTTATCAAATCATATGTTTCACATAAAATAGTATGTGGCCTGTTTCGATATTGGAAATCAATAACGTAGTTTTTTTTTTTTTTTATATACCATGTGGTGTCTACCTTCCTTTAAATATACATTGCAACCACATATGACGTGCGACAGCTACATTCTCAGTTGCATGGACAATGCTGTATCCATTAGCTATGTACATACATTAAAGTTGATGATGAGGAAGATGATGATACTACTACTACTCCTCATAATAATAATAATAATAATATTAATATTATTAATAATAATAATAATAATAAATGCCCTGATGCAGTACCAGGCAGTGGCTGTTATGGCTTCTGATGTTAACTAATTGGAAGTGTTATCATGTACATTGTTTGTCTTGGTATAAAAAGATGGGCTACAGCAAATATTTTGCTCAGTATCACAGATTTGCTTGTCAGTTGTTTGACCTTAACTAAGTTGAGCATGTCCCTTGGTGGCTGACGATATGTGCATTTCTGATCACGAGCAGAAATAGTGGGGGAGCATCATAACCATGTGTTGAGAGGAATTCTTTGGGGTTTGAATAATTCACCTTTGGAAACATGGGTATTTTGCTCAGCATCCTTAAACAAACCTTATTCAGGGACCTTTTGAGCGGTATAGGCTACTCGACCTGAAAAGAATTCTAACTAGGCCCCACCTGCGAGGTCATGCGTTGTTTATCTTGATATGAGATCACCATATCGTGCACATATGGTTGTGATGCATGTGCCTGGTGTACCCTTATCAGACGTGTAGTCATGATAGGTTTATTGGGCTTTGTATATATTACCCCAGTTTCTCGTTGATGGCATGCACTACTCTCTCACTCAATAATAATAATAATGTTTCTCTAGGTATTTCAAATGGGGAGTTTAAAAGCAGAAACAAGCCCTATGATAAAATTCGCATTTTATCATACGATAAAAAATATTGAGACAAATACATAAAAAAACACGAGGACTAACAAATATATATAATATACAGAAAATAGCACTACTAAGCACTGGTAGGCACTGCACACATCCTACGTAAAACGCTTTCAATACACTAACTATAAGAGCATCACAACAAGCTACAGAACATACCCAAGACTAACAGACCTGCGCTCCGTAGCGCATTGAGAGCACGTGATAAAAATAAGAGTACTGAGTAATAAAAGTAATAATGATGAAGATACGGATGATAACAACAAGATCAATAAATAGTCAGCCTAGCTTTGGCGATTGATTTATTTATTTGTCCATTCATGAAGGTAGAATATATTTTCGATCAACGCCATACAAAATACAGCGAGATCGGAACAAGGATGCGAATGAAGACTTCATATACACACACTTGTGTTTGTGTGTATGTGCGTGTGTGTAACTCTGTATCGCGATCTTTCACTCTTCCTCTCTCTATATATATACATACATATATATATATATATATATATATATATATATATATATATATATATACATGTTTGTGTTTGTGGGTGGATCCCTCGATATATGAATGAATAGAAATAAATAAATATATATATATATATATATATATATATATATTTATATATATATATATTTATATATATATATATTTATATATATATATATTTATACATGTTTGTGTTTGTGGGTGGATCCCTCGATATATGAATGAATAGAAATATATATATATATATATATATATATATTTATACATGTTTGTGTTTGTGGGTGGATCCCTCGATATATGAATGAATAGAAATAAATATATATATATATATATATATATATATATACACATACATATATACACACACCACACATATGCATATATATAGATACATACATACATACATGTAGGTAAACATATAAATATATACATGCAAGCACATCTATATATATATATATATATATATATATATATATATATATATATATATATATATATATATATATAGTTATACATATATGCATACACTTATATATTTACATGCGTGCGTGTGTGTGTGCGTGTGTGTGTGTCTGTTCTTGTGTGCGCGTGTCTATTCTCTTCCTCCAGTTTATGTCCACACTTCACAAAATGTTGCATCATCCACATTAAATGGCGCCATGTCAACATTATGTACTCGATGAAAACCAGTAAAAAAAAATAATACATAACAAAAAAAGAAATGTTTCGAAATAAGAATTGCAACCATCAGCGTCGAAAACCATATATTATCTGTGACAGATTAAATAACAGTTGACATAACTCGTAATGCAATTTCTTCTTTAGATATTCTAAATGTGTTGAGTTGTATGAAGCCAAAATAATGATATAGAGCTAGTTTCGATAATAATCTCTGCATATATTATACTTCTGTGATAGCAGTAACTACAACACTCCTAAATGTCCACTGAGAGGGTGTCAGCTCAGTCTGCGGATAACTCGATACTATCATGCAATCATCTGCTGCAGTATTTGATAGTTAATAGACACAGTCTTATGTAGGACATCGTCAATATTATAGTGTTTTATGCTGTAATACTCACATTAGGTAAATACAAACTTTGAATTACCGATGTCTTTAAAGCAGTGTGATCTTATTCCACCCGTGGATATGTGAATATGGTTCTTTCCGCCTGTTTTTCTCATAGTTAAACGTTGTATCAACAGAATGTAATCACTAAATTTCTTCTAATTAGCCCACTGAAAATTGAAGGCAATTATTGCTACAAAGAAGAAATTTCTCTCGTTTTCTCGCTTTTCTTCTCCCACACACACACACACTGACATATACGCACACAGGCGCACATACTTATATATCTCACCCTTTCTGTCTCTCTTTGATCATATGTGTGTATATGTGTGTGTGCATACATATTTATATATAAACACACACACACACACACACACGTCTATCTATCTATAGATATGTGCGTGCGTGTGTATTATACATATATGATTAAATAAGATTCGGTAAAATCCTTACATCTTTGTAGAATGCTATACAAAGCTCGTCCACTGTTATTGGCTACCTGATGTCATCATATAGAGGAAAAGCACTTGCTACAATTATTCTGTAATATCAGTAGAGTTTAAATAAATATATAAATGACAGATATTGAAATGAAGGACAGTATGAAGGACATCGAAACATACCTTAGGAATGAGAACCTAGGTTCGAAATTTCCCCAAGACGCCTGATAAAGGTTGGAGGGTATATTAGACGAAACGTTGCGTTAACAACAAACACGATGAGGACAAATATTCATCAAATGTAAATAATGTAAGATGTTATTTACATGTTACAAGAAAACAAAATGAGGAGCAGATACCAGAGATAAGATGAGATGGTAAGGACTTGCAAATGAATGATTCGAAGATGGTTTAAGGTTTATATTCTACAACATGATTGATGTATGTGCAGTGAATACCGTAATTGTTGCTAAACAGCTTCACTTGCAAAGTTTCAAGGATAAAAGAAGACAGTGTCTAATTTAGCTAGGAAAGGAACATGCTGGAGTTAATGCTAAACAAGAACATGACAAACAATCTTCTAGTTTCGCTAACGTTTCTCAAGAAAAGAAGACGATCTTCAAACGCATTTGAGATTCCTGAAGTACAGAAAAAAAAAAAGGAAGATGTTCTTTGTGTGGATCAAAAGAGACAGGAAAACTCGTACTACATTTAAGAATTGTAATATCCATGTTTGCCATACGGAGCTGTAATTCTGTATTTTTGGAATTTTAAAAAATTTATGTCATATTCTATAAGCTGTATTTTTCTTTATTAAATTTGTGAGAAACAGTACTTCTTCATTCACCTGATAGCGTATATAATGTAGCTAAGAAATAGCGGTAGTTTGAATAAATTTTAAATAAAAATTAAAAGAAAAGTATTGGGTCAATTGGAGCCACTTGGTAATTAGTGACATACATTATCTCTGATAGACTAAGGCTTAAGATAATCTGTGCACCAATTCTACGTTACAGTGAGGTTCAAGTATACACACAAACACACACACACACATATATATATATATATATATATATATATGTATATATATATAAACACACACACACACACACACACACACACACACACACACACACACGTTTATGAACTTGTTGCAAGATTCCTGATGTGAAATCGTGTGTTGAAATAGATATGGTAACAACAAAAACAAATACGACAACAACAACAACTACAAAGATGGCAGCAGCGTGGGCGAACACACAAACACAGAGAGTTATAAGAATGGTACAAAATGCCGGGTTCAAGGGAAGCAGCAGCGTCAATGAGGAAGGACACACACACACACACACACACACACACACACACACACACACACTTAAACAGAAACGCGTTCGCATAAAACGATACACATCATAGGACAGAATGCAATAAGTAGAGCAAGGGAACACACGAAATCGGAAAGTGTCACTGAGGAGTTCACAGATGTGTGACGAATGATGTGCGGACAATGGACGAGTTAGAATAAGAACAGTAATAAATTAATAAATGAATGAAGAATGGATATATATAGTTCGTGTTTTTATTTGACAAAAAATAACCATCCCGAAATACAGTATATATATATATATATATATATATATATATATATATATATATATATATATATAAATATATATAAAGTAAAAGAATCAAACGGAAGAGTATCTACGGTAGGCAGCTTTTTAATAGTTACAAATGTTTCAATACCTACAGATCCTTGTATATACAGGATTTAAAATTTAAATTCAATTATTAAACGATTTACCTGTACAAGAAGATCTATATGTATCTCTTCAGTCGATACTCAGTTGCTGTCTCCGTAAGCAAAATTTAGATTTCCATGCTACAATATCCGTGGCTTCTTCTATGACTGATTTACTCTTTACTTTCACACACGAGGAATACCTAAGACTAGAATTGGTAGCATACCATAAAGAATAGTACCGGCTATTCGGGAATTCTAAGGGTAAACGAGCTCTATTTGTACTTTTATACGTTCTTAATAGAACACACCTCAACTGACTATCTATCTATCGATATATATACATCATTATATTTGTACATAGAATCGAATATTATACATTTATTTAAATATTTAGATACATCTTTTCTGATGTATATTTAGATTTACATACAATTCCTCCATTTTTAAACCGCTTATGCCCCTGAGAGATTCCCCATTATGAATAATATTTTTACAAATAATTCGTTGTGTTCATTGAAATGATTATATGACACGAAGTAGGTACTTATGAAATATGTTCAACCCCCTTACAATGTGTGACGTTCCCAGATGACGAGGCTTATTTTCCACAAATTGTTCTATTCCATTATGGTTCTTGACAATATAACGCAATTATAACAAGAAAAAAATCCTTGTTTTCTATTGTCTTGTTTTATATTCATAAACGCTGCATTTCTCAAAGGTGAAAATAAAAAAATGAGTTCCACAATGTGTTATTGAAATAGTTAATTGAATAAACGCCTATGGTGTGTACCTTTTAAATGGCATATGTGAAAAATACAAGAAACAATCGATTTATTAAGGAAAACCAGGACAATAAGATAATTTAGCAAATACATGAATGTATACGCTTATGGAATTCTAACCCATTCTGGAAACACTTTCTTAAGAAGTGATAGGCACAATAGAAACAAACCATGAATATTCTTTGTGAAATTGTATTTGGCACGAAAGGAGAACAATGTCTATATTCAGTGTACCAATTATAACGTGCCAAAACTGTTAAAGTATTAATGTGATTGCGCACGGGGAGATTTTGTTTTCTGCACAGATGCTAGTTTAATGAGCGTAGCTTTTCGTGGGCAGAACGTATTGGAAATCAAATTTTACTGATGGCTATCATGTTTCAAATAATGATTATATGTCCTTACGTTTCCTTTGTATCATGCAGCATATGAGCTGCACTAGTAACACGGGGTTCTAAAGTGAATGTAATTCGCTAAAGTAGAAGTGTTGCTGCGTGTAACGACATATAAACATGCTTAGCGAAATATGACGGGAAACATAACCGGATTTATATTCTACTTTTTTCATCAGTGTATTCATGAAAGTTACGTGGACTTTAAGAAATATACGTGCATCTGCTACATTTGAAACCTTAAAATTATGTACACAAATGTGATTATAATAAAGAAGCTTAATGCTTGTTCTTTATGAATTTCTCGAAACAGTTCTCGAATTTTTATAAAAGGGGAGTTATTATTCATGCTGGAGTGTGTTACGAAAAATAAAGTAATTAAATTATACTCGCAGATTTACAAAAGCTGATATAATTTACATGATTAATTATGATCAAGAATTGCAAAAGAGACCATCCGAGAATGAAAATGAAAATGAATTTGAATTAAATTAATTATATAAAGTGAGGAGAGTGTGAGTCTGGTCTTCATCAGTAATTCCGAATAGATTTTCGCATTATTATATTTTTTATGAGATGCTAAGAAAAGTTGGCAGAGTCGTTAGCGCATCGTAGGTGTACAAAGAGTCATTTTTTCCAGTCCTTCACGTCCTAAATTCAAATTCTGTTGACGTCGACCTGACACTTTAACCTTTATTCTGTTGACAAAATAAATAACAGATCACTCGAGGTCAATGTAACAGACTAACATTCGCATCCAAATATTGCTCGTCCTATGCCAAATGTTTGAAACCATTATGTTTTATGTACAATATGTCAAAGTAACTGCAGGAGATACACAGTTCTTTCATTAATGAAATATGTGTAGTATGATAAATCATAAGAATAATGCAGGTTTTATTCTTCATCATTCTGCTCTCCGTTATTTATGTCTTTTCGTATCTTCTGCCCCGCAAACATTTTCGCAACGTTATTCATTCAGTCATCGTATAAATCTGATACAAGAGAAACAATTACCGTCATTTCGAACGGGTTTATATTTTATATTGCATTTTAGAAATATTATAGATATAACCATTGGTTATTACACGTGGTTCATTGCAGAAATTTTGAGATTTTTCAGGAGAGACATTTATTTATTTCACACCTTTTAAATAGGATCCCCTCACCTTAATTCAGTTTCTGTCGCGCTCCAATCACTTCGAGAAGGCTCTGTCGAAGTCCTCCAAATTGAAGGTGTTCAGTTGCCTTCACACTACATTTATCTTCGGAATGTGTTCCAAATAACTGCACCTAAGGATCTCCTTCAGCTTGGAGAATAACCGAACGTCAAAGGGAGAAAAGTCTGGACTGCAGGGAAGGTGAAGCTACAGTTCTGATGGCCACCTCGGTAAAGTATTTAGTTACCGGTTTTTGATCTGGTACATTGTCCGGGTACAACTGCCACCTGTCCAAGTGCAAGAGGTGTGACATTTTGTGAAGAAATCTCTTTTTGAACTCCCTTAAAACTTTCACAAACTACTCTTCTTGTTCATCAGGCTATAGGGAACACACTGGATGTAGAATATGCCCTTGCTATCGAAAAAGGAGAACAGTGAGTTTCCTAGTGGAGTCTAAATGCTTTCATTGGACACTGTCTATTCGTCTGGAATCACAAGAGGTCCATAAAGAGGTTCCATAAACAACCTTGCCCGAACTTGTGCCTGGGAGGGTAACTTTCTAGGTGCAATGCCATGGTCAGTCATGACCGAAGGGGGTCTCAGCAGTCTTTTTCTTTCAAACCTGTTCATATATATATATGTATGTAGGTATATATCGCAAAATTTAATTTCCAACGGCACACTGTGTCGTTAGCCAGCTGGAGGAGATGTCCTCCTGGGGATAAAAACAACATTAGCATCGTCCTAAATGGGACCGCCACATTTAGTTAGCAATTATATTTTACCATTCCGTACTGCTGCTGTTTACTGCCCGCTCAGAGATTTAATATTCCCATATATATATATATATATATATATATATATATATATATATATATATATATATATATATATACACACAAGTCCATTAAAAACCTATGGCCCGCCCGAAGCTACAGTTGAAAATAATCGCCCAAGGTGTCAGTCAATGAGATCGAACACAAGTACCATTAAAATATAGTGGTGAAAAAAATGTAAAAGATTACACAAAAGTTTGAACAAACGTTGCCTCTGATTGATTCACGAAAATAGCACCTTATCTTCATTAGACATTACACAAACGCTATTTATAACGCCTATGGTGTATTCTAGGAATATTACTAAATAATAGAAAATGTTTAAAATGACAGTTACATTCTAAGATCTGAAGAATTTAATCAACATTGTCCCAAACCTATTCATTAAGAACGCATTCTCCTATGTATCGACGTTGGTTTAATTGCTAATTTCATTATACTTATGTTTTATCACTCAGGAGGAATGAAGCCAAACAATAGTCACTCCCAAATTACGTATCTTCAGCTTGTCTTGTACTTTCATATTACAGAAGAAGTTAATGATACTAAGATAGAATTCCTTTTTTATGTCAAATCTAAAAGGATTAACGACAATTAAGAAATTACTAGAAAACAAATGATGTATAATGCCGCATCAATAGATGGTTTAGCCACCCACGGACACTCAAGAACATCTTCGTTAAGTACAGCCACGAAACACAGACGCGCGCGTACAGACACACATCCACTACCCCGCGCGCGGGCACTCACACAGGCATATATATATATATATATATATATATATATATATATATATATATATATATATATATATATATATATATATATATATATATATATATATATATATATATATATATATATATATATAAATATATATATATAAATATATATATATAAATATATATATATAAATATATATATATAAATATATACATATAAATATATACATATAAATATATACATATAAATATATACATATAAATATATACATATATATATATACATATATATATATATATATATATACCTCACAATGTTAAACTCTACACCAATAATTCTGCCGCATAAATTCCAAATTAAACGCATTCCAAACGAACAGGACCAACAAAGACAATTAAGGGAGAAACTAACACTGGGAAAAATGAAGACAGAAATAGAACTCCAGAAGCTTCGAGCGCTGAGCAATGAACAGAAATTTAAAAACATAGATGAGGAAATCTACAACGAATTAAAGAAACATTCAGATGGTCAACGCTTACAAAGGGTCTTTAAACTGTGGAAAACAGCTTGTGAAGCTGAAGAAACAAGCTCCCTACAACGCTGGGGAAAACAAGCCAATTTCTTTATTAACTACGAAACACAGTTTAACATAGAATTCGCATCGGCGAACCCCTTCTTGAAGAAAAATTAAACCAAAAACATACGCAGAAATGAACCCACGCTTATCTAACACAAACCACAGACAGTCAAGGGGACACAACTCCGCGCAAATACACACACACACACACACACACACACACACACACACACACACACACAAAGGACTGCTCACACAATGCATTTATTTTAGGAGTCTGTATCGTACTGAAGCCTTGAATAATTGTAGTGAACTCTCTAAAGTCAATATTATCCATACTTAAAATGAAATTATTTAATATGCAAAGTATAAAAAAAACGGGTTACTCTGCATGGTCAGATTTCTCTAACTATATATGTGTATATATCTATACATATAATGTAATCAAATTGTTCAATGAATCAATAAATTTATCAATCAATCAATCAATCTGACTCTTTTTGTAGCTCTCTATCATCTGCCTACTGTCTGTCTGACTATTTATCTGTGTGTATGTACACGCGTTTCCGTGCTTATAAATATATTTATGTTCGTGTGAGCGTTTATGTGTGTGTGTGTGTATGTGTGTGTGTGTGTGTGTGTGTGTGTGTGTGTGTGTGTGTGTGTGTGTGTGTGTGTGTGTGCTTGAGTATTATCAGAGGAATGCATATGTGTATGTATACGCATAACATGTATGTGAATGTGTGTTTTAGGGATAGTGTGTGAAGGGTGCAAGCTTTCTTTTCGCAAGTGATAACGAAGTCGAGAAAGCGTGTATAATTGAGTGAGAATATTAAATAATTTAGCTTAGTAAGCATATACCATACAGATAAATTTCTAAATTACAGGTAGGCAATCTTGAATTTTGAACTATCAATATATTTACATGTCTGTGACTATATGTATGTGTATATTTTAGCGCGCGCGCGCCTGTCTTTGTGTGCTTGCGTGCGTTGTCAACGTATATGTAAGGAATTATTACTTTGTCTTTATAATGAGCTTGAAAGTAGATATTAGGAGTTAAAATGAAGATAATTACTTATTGGTTACTGTTAACATTTCCTGCATCTCATCAACTACACCTAGAAGTAAATATTTTATAGGACACAGTCGATTGTATAGTAGGAATATAAGATTTGAAATCGATATTTACTTCTGTTGGTGTAATACAGTTTATAAGCTTATAATATAGTACTTAGCATTTCAGATATTTAACGTTTGATAAATTATATAAATATAAGCCTGGAGCAAATGTGATAGAATATCAACTTTGTTAGACAATAGAACACATAATGAGACATAAGGGAAATTGGAAGGAACGGCGCATTAATCACAATCAAATAACTTGCACAGATATATAGGAAACTATAATACCGGAGAAACGAAATGGTGTCTAGGAGAAAGAGTCGACAGAAATAAGACAAAAGAAGATGGAGAACATTGAAATGAAGAAGTAAGAAATTGTCTTTTGGTACAATACGATAAGAAATTATACAATTAGTTTGCTTTAGAGATAAAATGTATATTCATGAATAACGATTGTGTTAATAAGAACTTTAATGCTGGTAACACGCACCAAAGTCACTGAGCGAAAACAAAGATTTCAAAGTTGGAAATTAAGGAAAGTTAGAGGTGAAAGTATTTGAAGTGTTAAAGAAGGGAACCGGGAATGAAAGAATGTCGTGCATAGAATTAGAAAAATGTATAGAGAAAAATGGAAAAGAAAACATACATTCCATGAATGTCTTCCAAACAATAATTGTTTTTCATCTGTAAGAAATGTCTTGCTTAGTAAAATGTTTGTTTACTTGTCTCGAGTTATGTCACGTTTTATATTTGTAAAAAGAATATAATGGTGTTATACAGGATTAACTATGACTAGATACTATACATTATTTTTAGAGGTGAGTGACAAATAACTATAAATATTCTATGTGGCTCCTTCCTTGTTCTTCAAATCAAAATTCAAACTTCTAATCCCGCCAAGATTCATCTACATACGTACACAAATACATATATAGTGAGTTTCGTATATACATTTATAAACATATACACTTGCTGTGCCAGTATTGTTCGTTACAAATCTGGGTAGAATTAGCTGCAGTGATGTAGTGATTGTACAATATACTTCGTAGGAAAGACACTTGTTTCCTACATATACATTTCTCACTGTGTCGCGACATAAATATTTGTAGATATATCGCAGTCAATGCGTTGGTTTTTTTTAACGAAGATTCCGATAATTTTAAGAATACAGGAGAAGTTTTATGGCAAGAAATGTTTTGGACATTATTTCCTTATTGCTTTAACTGTTATCAGGAAACAAGAAAACTTGGAGCTCTCCATCAACTTGAAGTATCATGCTAGTAATTAAAAGGTATATAAGAACGATATTTTATTTTGGAACATCAAATGAAAATGAACATTTCACACTGTGCTGTTCAAGCAGAATAATGATTCCAGTAAATAGCTTTATACATTCATTTTGGATGGTGAACAAGTTTTGAGTAATGTAATAATTTCCATTTTGATGCCATAACAGTTATTTCCTGTAACGTGATTTTAAAACTGTAAAATCTTCAAAAAATGTCAAACAAAGTTTTACACTCAAAATAGTTTTAACAGAATTGATGATGTTGCCGATTCACGTGAAGGAAAATATTGAAAAATATATATATATATGCTTAAAAATATCAGATAATGTTAGTTACACAAATATCATACATACCAAAGTAGAAATAAATACGAGTTATGGGATACAATTACATAGCGCATAGGAACGACTTCAATACTATCTGCGGATCATAAACTTACATTTTAACCAATAAAATGTCAAGACACGCAGGCGCGCGCACACACACACACACACACACACACACACACACACACACACACACACACACACTCTATAAAGCTTATCGATATAGAAAAATTAAATTTCTTAGATATGACTTTATATTAAGTCATTTATATTTGACATTCGTATTAAGACATTAATTTTTTAAGATATAATTTCATATTAAGACATCCATACTAAGACATTCTATTAGAAACGGAAGGAATTAAAATGAGACATGGGAATATTTTGCATTAATGCTTTCAAGATGATGAGCTTTGTCTATTTTTAAACTGTTATATGGGAAAAAGAATGTAAAAATGCAGTAACATAAAAGAGTCTGGCGAGTGTAAACGTTTTAAAAGAAGCAAATACTGCATATACGTTGCGTATGCTACATTTGTAAAATTTGTGATTCTTCTATACTTTTGATTGTACTGATAGCACCTTCAGGTCTAGAGCTGTAATATATTTGCATATTCAACACTCATGTACACATACACACCTATATATGTACATGTATGTATGTATGTATATATATATATATATATATATATATATATATATATATATATATATATATATATATATATAGTGAGTTCAAACAAGAAAAACGACAAAAAACAACAACGCGAGGGCGTGATACAGATATTGTGTTACTGGACGCTCAGGAAAGGAGAGAAAGAGAATTTAACGTTTCGAGCGAAGCTCTTCGTCGGAAATATAGGAAACTCCAAAGAAGAGAAGACGGAGGAAGAAAAAATCGCCAACGATATACACGAGGTAAGCAATTATATACATACGCACATACATGTGATCTCTTTCATTATACATGCAAATATATATCTTGTGTGTGTATATATATATATATATATATATATATATATATATATATATATATA